>NW_022639501.1:945989-946638 GCF_010583005.1 Odontomachus brunneus | reverse complement strand
CGAATTTTGATATTTTTTTGTAGCTCTTTTAGTAAAAATATTTATTTTGACTCCACATTGATAATCAATCGGGGGAGTCCGAAAAATATGCAAGTTATATATTGTTTTAACTTTTTTTATAATTTTTTTTTCACTTGTCAAACGTTGCTGTTTTCCCACAATTTAAACAAGTTACTGATCTTTTAATCACATTATGTAACTGCAATATCGAACGACTAGCGGGGGGCGCGCCCCCCGCACCCCCCCTCAAAACTAACCTAACCCAACCTATCGTCACATTAGCTATTAGTCATTGTTTATTAAAAAATTATTAAGAAAAAAAGTTGAACACATTAATTAACAATGACTGATAGTTAATGTAGTAATAGATTGGGTTTGGTTAGTTTTGAAGGAGGTGCGGGGGGCGCAGCCCCCCGCTAGTCGTTCGATATTGCAGTTACATAATGTGATTAAAAGATCAGTAACTTGTTTAAATTGTGGGAAAGCAGCAACGTTTAACAAGTGAAAAAAAAATTATAAAAAAAGTTAAAACAATATATAACTTGCATATTTTTCGGATTCCCCCGATTGATTATCAATGTTGGAGTCAAAATAAATACTTTTACCAAAAGAGCTGCAAAAAGATATCAAAATTCGAAAAAGGCCTTAT
>NW_022639501.1:936594-945979 GCF_010583005.1 Odontomachus brunneus | reverse complement strand
ATTATAAAAAAAGTTAAAACAATATATAACTTGCATATTTTTCGGATTCCCCCGATTGATTATCAATGTTGGAGTCAAAATAAATACTTTTACCAAAAGAGCTGCAAAAAGATATCAAAATTCGAAAAAGGCCTTATTGTATAATTACCTGAAAAAGAACCAGGAGTATTGAAATACTAGATAGTATATCGATTGTGCCTGACGGTACTTCCACAGCAGCGTTTGAGATCGATATTTCGGCCAAATACATGATGTTTTAATATTTAATTAAAATTATCTGGATGATTCACAAATCTTTTTAATGATACTTCATAACTCTTCATACGAAATACAAACGATATCATACCGAATCTTTGTTTAATTTACCTCCGGTCATACATTTCCGGCTAAATACATGGTCCAAAAAAGAACAATTAATTACAAGTAATAGAATGACTCACAAATTTTTTTAATTGCACTTCAAAACTCTTTATACGAAATATAAACGATTTAAAAGAATAGTTTTCCAACCGGAGTTTTTTTCCGGTCAAGTACATACGAATCTTGGCCTATGTATATACGTTATTGCTTTACAGCCATGTTCTTACAGAAATTGTAGACGAGTCTTTAAGGACATCCTAAAGATGTTTTGTGACTCGATTTTGGACATTTTGGCTGGAGTTATTATACAAACATAAAGTGAATATATTATTATAGCATTTTTATAACATTTCCTTTTTTAATCATTGATTAGAAATGCCGCTATAAAATAAATACTTCTAATGAAGTATATATAGTGCAATCAATATTTTTATTTGAAGTTAATTTGATATTAAAAATGTTTCTGTTAGGATCAGTGAATCAATACGCACACAGTTAGCTTCTTTGTATAAAAAGTCGTATAAATGCCTTAACACTTATTAAGATTTTCTACGATTTTTATGCTTACATGCAGACGCAATTATAGAAAATTAGCAAATAAGTATTAAAACATTTGTACAACTTAGCGCATAATGTTTTAATCACATAAGAACAGAATCACGTTCAAGTTAGCAATGAATCCGCTCATAAACAAATGTCGTTACGGATTTGTATCGTCAGCCGTTTTTATGAAATAATGCTGCAATTCTAAGTAAATATACGAGTAAATCGTAAAATTGTAAAGTCGTAGCTTACGAAAAAAAAAAAAAATTGTAAATATTTACGAGTTATCATCTGATATACCCGCATAGAATTGCAGATTTACTCGTAAGTTTTTACGAGTCTTACGAAAACAAGTTACGAGTTTTATGATTTTGTCTAGAATTACAATATTGCAGTAAATTTTGCCGAATGCTGCCGCTTGTTGGCGTTGACAATAATCATATGAACATACTCTCATAGCATAAGATCTTGAAGGGATATGGACATTTAAAAGTTCTCAGACTATTTTTAGGATATTCTGAGGACTTATGCGGACATTTAGTAATCTTTGGGCTATCTTTTAAATCTTGTGCTATGTAGGTAATAGCAGTCCAATATGTAAAGATCAACAGAAACTTTAATCCCGCCAGTGCACACACATCCTATCTTTCGTGTGTTTCCAACTAGTTTAAGCAAGAATAGTAAAGTAACGTACGAGCGCTCGACTTGATCGTTCAGTTTATTTGTATGGACAATAAACGATACATATACATGTGTGTACGAATTACGAGTGTCTTTTTCTTAATTCTAATACATCGATTGCGATCGGAAGCGCATACGGTGCATCGCGCGATGCCAATGTTGTCGTTCCGATTTGCACAGCTACTTTAATAATGATAATAAAAATTAAGTATAACTACCCTGTAAAATACATAATACGAAAGTTCCATCGTTATTCATAGTTATACTTATATGTGATTGTTAAGTCATCGATACTTCGAAATGACACTACCGGTTTTTCGGAGCGGGGGTAGGAGGAGGTGGACGGGGACGGGAGAAGAGTGATATAAATAGGTCGTCTCTCTTGCGGCGCGATTAGAAATCAGAGCCGCCAACGGAAACGCGTGATATAATGCTTATACGCGCGGGTGAATGATTCATATTTTATTAGGCGATACATTTTTCTTGGGTCGATATGAGTTAGCGAACACCTCCACTCTTCGTTTGACGGAAGCGAAGGTGGACTACAGGAAGATGTCAACTATAGCGCGACTATACGATCGTTTGTATCCGAAAGCGACCGCGTCCGCGGACGAAAGGCGGTCAAGTTACGATAGTCTTCGATCGGTATATATATACTACGTCATGACGAAAATGAGTCTTGTAAATAAAACAGTCTAAAACGAACGTCGTGTGTGATTGGTCATAGATTTACCGCATACGACGGCTGAATAGACCACCGTGCAGTATTCCTTCTTTTTTTTTCAATTTTGTTTTTATTTTAATATTTAATATTTTAATTTTTTTTTGTTTTATCCCTTCTTCTCTTTTTCTTTCTTTTTCTCACGCAAGATCGGTGATGGCACGGATTCAGAGATCGGTATCGTACCAGGCTGCTACCTGGTTGTTATCTTGCGGCGGTGCGGGAAGGTCTTCCAAATGATCGAAACTCAAATCACCCTCGTGCGCCACGTCCATAGTGTCCATTGGACCATACGTCGATCCACCACCTATCTCTAAGCCTTGCATCGAGTCTACTGGTATCTGGTCATAACCTGTTGCAAGAGGAGAAAAAAATATTTGTTTCAGATATTCCGTAACTCACTGTTCGTGCGATAATTACACATCAATATAGAGTGCAATCTTGTGTTACGAGATTGCAATATGCTATGTGTCGTCAAACCGAGACATTTCTACGATTCTTCTAACGGCTATTATATTTATGGAAGACTAATTTATGATTACTTCACATCGTTACAGTGTTAATGCATGTCACACCGATAATTACGGTCATTAATTAACTTACGACATCTGTTTCTTTTATCATAAGGACCTTGTTTCGAGTTGTAAGATAGAGACTTATTTAGTGGCTGAAGTTACTGATTAACCCGAGGGTGAGTGCTTAAGTATGCGGTGAGAAAAAAGACTATTGTGATGTGAGCTTTTCAGGCAGTAAAACTTTCTGAAAAACATCTTAAACAATTCTAAACAAATTGGGACGTCTTTTTTATGTCTTCAAGATATCTAGATGTTTGTGCTGCCTTTGTGCTTCATTTTTCTGTTGTATATAATTCCCCTAAATGTCCACTATCGGACTAGTAGCAGTAAATAACTGTAGACAGATGTACGTATTAAGGAAGATTCTGTTAGTTTTAATAATAAGCGACACACAAAGATAATAGCTATTTAATACCAAAACTTTATTACATGTCGCTATGTAATCGAATTAGTGAAAAGTTATATCGCTATTGTCTTCAAGAAATTAATAAAATATTTGCGTATTATTCTTTCCACGAAACTCTACTTTAGGGTTTTATTCTCCTCCCGGAGAATCAATGATGCATAATTCTTACGTAGTTACTTACAAACAGCATCCTATACATACGATTTCTCCATTATAAAGTGTATCGTGGCAAAAAGAACGATAGAAGAGTAAATATACATGCTAAAAGAGGACATACGTAAGTACATGTTGGTGATGTAGCGTGAGCTATATTACGACATGCACGCCAAACGACGAATATGTGATTGTAAGTAAAAAAAGAAGCGACTGAAAATAAAGGTATAACATTGAGCATGCAATTGAAAATAAGTGATTAAAGGTCAGTCAGATGATGAGACAAAGAACGGTATATGAGGACCGAATATCACCTATGTTACTGCGAGATACGGTTGATAGCTCGTATTTTAATCTAAGTCCATGGGTTAAGCTGCTGTTAAAATAACATATACAATTAAATGCATTATTTCACATTAGAGATAACGTGGCAAGTTATGATTAAACTTCGTCGTATTTATAGAAATGCAAAACACAGTATTGGCTCATAAAAAAATAGCATTGTCATATACGATTACGCCATTATAATGAGTTAATAAATCATATGCAATTTGTCATCACGATTATGTACATGGATATATGGTACATATTTTATACAGGGAGAAAGAGAGAAAGAGAGAGAGAGAGACTTGTTTTTTTTATGACCACATTTGTAATTCTGTCTACCTTCGATCGAGTAATAAGTCGACTGTTCGGAAGCGGCATTCGATGAATAAGATGGATAACACTTATAAATTACCTTGCGGCTGATAACCCCGACCGCCATGGCTGCTGTGTACGCTAGGAGGTCCTTGCCCATACATACCATCATAGCCTTGATCAGGGCCAAGCATGTCCTGAAGATTAGGTAGCTCAGGTCAACACAAAGCATATTATCTAAGGGAGGCGTGTCATGACACCCCAAAATACGGATGAGATACGCGCTATATCTGGTAAGTCTTGTACAATAATGGAAACAACTAAAGGGGCTTGCGTGTGAATAACAATAATAATGACGGTAAAAAAAAAGAAGATGAGGGGAAACAAATTTTGAAGTAAATATCTGAAATAAAACACATTCTCTCTCATGCACATTATAATCTTGCAAACTAATCAGTCAGACTAAATGTATCTCGTGATCCATTGCTCCATTAGGCACGACCCTGCTGACTTCCTCGATCTTTCAAATATTGACGAATAGATTTATGCGTATATACGCACATAGATGTAGAAATGTAAAACTTTATACACAATGAACCGTATGTTACAAAGCTTAAAAGCATGAGTTGAAAATTTAGTCTCAAGTGCGCTTGCGAGTTAATGATGTATGTATACCAAGATGCATTTGCACGAGAAGCAAACATTTGAAAACTGCTTATTAAAATGTTGAAAATTGGTTAAGAACTGTAAAATTGTATGAAATTAGTCTCAACACGTTATGTACCCGTCACTTTCACAAGTGTGTAACGATAAAAGTCTATAAAGCGTAAAAAAGATTGAACGCTCTGGAACACAAACAAGTATCGCAGATGCCTTAGTAGTGCAAATTGGAATAATGGATAATGTCGTACATAGCTTATAAACAGCTGTGCTCGGAATATTAATGTTGCACGGGGAAAATCTTGTATATAAATACCTGGAGTTATAACTAGAGAAATGGGGTGTGTCTCTACGACC
The DNA here is from genome assembly GCF_010583005.1 of Odontomachus brunneus. NCBI lineage: Eukaryota > Metazoa > Arthropoda > Insecta > Hymenoptera > Formicidae > Odontomachus > Odontomachus brunneus. The sequence continues at coordinate 940,884 of NW_022639501.1, read as the reverse complement.
AGTAAGAACTATTATTATTTTAACGTGGCACAATTTACTCAACACAATGTAACTACCTAGAAGACATTTAACATATTTTACGTATTTTCTATACTACGATGTAACGTATCTCAGGTAATATTACGTCACATTACAAACCTGATCCCTGGTGAGTATTTGAAAAGAACCAACGATAAAAGACGAAGTCTACTTTAGTATGCAACAACGACCGCTGTTACATAGTGTTTGCAAGTAAATCAATTTCGCCACGAGATATTTTACGTGCACTAGTGTTTCCCTTCGCTATAATACCTGGAGATCTGGTGGCATGCTAAAGTCAGCGTTGTTCCACAAGTTGGTGTCTTCGCGGAATAAGGAATTCGTCAGTTCCATGGAAAGTCGCTTTTTGTACTCTTGTGGCTTGTCCTCGCTCATGCGAAACAACACTGCCGCTGCGTAAGTTGCAACACCCTCGTTTCTGGAGTGAAGCAACTCTGTCAATGGGGCGGTAGCACCCTCTTGTTCTATCATCTCGGCGCCCTCCTTGTCAGCCGCCAGTTCGCAAAGTACGCCGGCAGCCACGCGTTGAATGTTTTCAATCTCGTTGAACAGTAACTGGAAACAACATAACACATTATTATTTACATGAAAAAATCTAGATTAATCTAATTATGGCATCATTAGTAGTTGTATTATATGCCATATAATGGGAACGGTGATTACTTTATTATTCTTTTAAGTTACGACAATTAGAAAGTGCAAAGATATACAGTTGAATTTTATGTATGTTACACACATAGCTGTACATACTTGAACGAAAATTGGAATCACGTTCTGTGATCGGATTATCACCCTATTATGGGATTCTCTTGCCAAAATATGAAGTGCACCAACTGAGCCCTCCACAATCTCTTCCATACGTACTCCGTCCGCATACGCACCCGAAGTCTGTTGGCTACCAGTACTGGCCACGGATGATCGTTGCTGCACAAATCACAAGTGGTATTATTTCGTAATATAAATGCAATTTTACGTAATAACAGATTGCTCAGGTCAACTCACTCGTTGTGTATCCTGGAATGCGCGCATTAGAAGTCTCACGAGATGATGTATTGCGCCGTGGTCGCGTAGCGGGATGTGATTTGCAGGACAAAGAGCTAGATTACGGATTAATCCGATAACTGCCTTCACCAACGGCCAACGCGACGGAGGATGGAGTAATTTGACTATGACCTGAATACCAAAATTAACTCGGACATTATTTTGTGCCATTTCCGCTTCTCCGTGACGCGAGGTCAAGTGGCGCAAGGCGCACACTGCTGGTTCAGTAATTTCCTCCCGATCACCGGCATTGATGATCGTACGAACGAGAGCTTCGACGCCTCCAACCTGACAAACAGTCACCTGCGAGAGAAAGAAAGAGAGAAACACAACAGTTTTCATCTTTGCCAAATATTATCTCACGGGGAAAGCACGCGGGGAAATGTCTTTATTTTAGCGTACTTTGTTACGCTGATTGTTGCATGTAAGATTTGATAAAATGCCAGCGGCGCATGTGACAACGTTCACGTCCGTTGACCCAAGCACCTGCACGAGACTCTGCAGTAAGACTTCGAGCCCGTCGACTTTCGTGCCAGCGTCTGATAGATTGCGCAATGTCCACAAACAGTTTTGCACTAATCTCTGACTCGGATTTCCGAGATGCATGGCGAGCGCTTGCATGCCACCAGCCTCTACGATTGCGGGTTTGTTACTGGGGCATACAGATAGTACTGTAAAGAAAACGCATAATTGATAAGCGTGAATATCAAATATCTGGTCGAGCACATTATAGAAGCTTCATGAGGATTCGCCAAATCGACGCTAAGTCTGGAATTTACCTTTCAATACTCTCGAAGTGGTCCACAATAGTTTTTCATAATCATAGGAGCGCATGATGCGCACAAGCTCTATCGGACCCTGCGAAGCAAGAATGATTAACTTGCTCTCTTGATTTCCATACGCCAGAATCTGCAGACAATCGGTAACAATAGCCAAGAACTTGACGTTGTTTCGTTGCAGCAGAGCGACCATCTTCTGCAAGCCCCCCGCAAGACGCACAGCCATCTTGGAGCCGTCCTGATGAAGCAGCAAGTTATGGAGAGTCGTTATGGCATAAAAAAGTACTGACTCTACTGGAGAGCTGAGCAGCTTCACAAGAGCTGGTATGCCGCCGCTCTTGAAGATGGCCAGCAAACCCTGCCTGTGATGAGACAAATTGTGCAGGGTGCCGACAGCAGCTTTTGTTGACTCCAGGTCGTCGCTGTTGGAAATGGCGCGTACTAATGCAGCTACCATTTGCGAGCTGTTCATGATAGCGTGACGAGAAGCTTCTTTCTTCGATAACTGATGTACCATCATAGCTGCCTGAGAAACAACCACTTGATCCTCGTCATTCAAGAGCTTGATCAATTCCGGAATAGCGCGCGTCGCGAGATCGGCGTCATCCTGATAATTGATCAAATTGACGACAGCGTGCTTCAACATCTGACTCGGCTCGGCCAGTCGCTGTACAGCGGTGGGTTGTGCTGGATCGAACTGCGTGGATGGTATCTCGATACCTTCCTCCAGCGTCTCGGGAAACATAGCAGCGCGCACCCGCTGAGACCGAGTGTGACTCAGTTGTTGATTCATTTCTGTAAGGTGACAGTCTCCGATCAGAATATGCAATGTTCAATTATGAAGAGTTAACGTTCAATTCACAAAGGTGGTGAATTCATCAGCCTCACCATCAACTTGATCTTGTGTGAAACCCTGTGCAAATCCTTGGTCCAAGTCGAACATGAGCTGATCCCCTTCCATCTCTTCATCTTCCTTGCCTGACAGAGACGGTGCTTGAGTGACAGCGCCGGAATGAATACCTGAATCGCTTAGGTAAGAATTCTGCTGCCACATGAGGGTCTGTTCCTTTGCAGAGCCCATGGGCAAGTCGCCCGGGCCCTGGTAATTTCCATGAGACACTGAAATTCCAATAAACAAATAACGATCTAATACCACGCGCATACCTAAGCGTGACGAGTTCAATCACATAAACGCAACTTACTCGGTCTAGACTGATTGGACGACATCGGGTAACTCATGTCTCCGACAAGCGAGTTTATCCTGTCACCTGCGATAAGTAAAAAAAAAGATACGTGAGCTTCTAGACTGACCGCCTCATTACACGGCCTGAATGGCACACAAAAACTTGTAAGCAGTAAAGGATCGTCTACAATGTGGTATTCATTGATGAATTCAATAAAACTTTTCACTTTCACGAGTTTACGCGAATAGATACACGATCGATTCACAGACTAGTACTATGACCGCATTGTAGATGATTCCTACACTTAGGCGCTAAGAAAATAGACCGATCGATTATTTTTGAATCGTAAGAAAAATCGACTGTGATCGATCGATTTGCTTATTGCTTGAATTTTACTGCTTACGTTTTTTTCTGTGCTCCTGGCTATGTTGCTTCCAATTATGTCAAATATGCAAAAAGAAACGACGCGGCGATGCAAAAAGATCAGACACAAGGGCGAGGCTATGTTCAGTTTATCCAGCGCGAGTCACACCGAATCACCGGCTCTCTGCGAGATGCGAGCGCGTTTCAACTCCGGACTGCTTGCGGCGAGAGTAAAATGGCTTGAAATGGCTCTGAAAGTGTCATGCGAGCGCCTATTCGCGCGTTACTAATATCGTAACGCGACAGTTGACGGCGAAACAGTGCGCGGAACTACGGTGGGTCAGTGTATCCCGTGCTGACGAGGAGAGATACTCCTGCACGGAATGTGGGCACGATCGAAGGGTCCCTCTCTCTCTCTCTCTCTCTCTATCTTTCTTCCTCCTCGACGTTCTCCCTCCCTCCCTCATTCACTTACTCACTCACACACTCTCTCTCTTTCTCTCTCGACTCGCGATCGAATATTACGCACTCCGCGGCTTGTCGTGTCGTTGCACTCGACGGGTACAGCCGCGAGATGAGTCTGCGGTAGGATCCTCGCGATGCAAGAGGAATTTCGTATCAATCTCTATGTAATCTCTACAAAGATCCCAGGCATGCGATACATCACCATTTTCCGACAATCGACGATGCTGCGCGGAAGAGGGATAGGTTGGTGTAAGAAGGAGGGAGAGAGAGAGAAAGAGAGAAAGGAAGCGGCAAAGGGAGAGGCAATTGACATCTATATGTGTGCGCGCACGTATGCGTGTGAAATAGAATGAGAGAGAGAGAGAGAGAGAGAGAGAGAGAGAGAGAGAGAGAGAGAGAGAGAGAGAGAGAGAGAGAGA
>NW_022639501.1:912530-936584 GCF_010583005.1 Odontomachus brunneus | reverse complement strand
GAGAGAGAGAGAGAGAGAGAGAGAGAGAGAGAGAGAGAAAGTATTTGACGAAGGAAGGGTCACAGAGGAGCGATCCTCGGAAAATAAAAAAACGCAAATTGCTCCAGCGGGAGAAAAACAATTTTGTCCAAATACTAAGCTACATGGAAGATGAATGACAAAAGGCATGAATTCCTTTGGACAAAGCCTCAGCAGACATGGCTTGTGACAGGTATTCGTCTCGCCGAGATATCGGAGCGAGAAAGTACAACAGCCGGCGCGCATACCGTGATTCACTCGGAATCTAGCGCGAGCCAATAATCTTGAACGCTTTCGTGTTGGGCGAGGTAGGAAAGTCTCGCCGTCGAGACTCGCGCGCTAGTCTTCGGAACGGGCGTTGTTGTTTATGCATCATGAGGAATGCGCGCAGGCCGTGCCGCGGAGCAACGGATTTTCCATGCTTCGCTACAGCGAAAAGAGCACTTTGACACACCCAATGTAAACACTCGCGACGTGACGCGACGCGACGCGCGGCGTGGCGTGGCAGGGCGCGCGACGTTCCTTCCCTCCGGTACGCGGGCCAGAGCCCCGTGCAAATGGAGTTACCACGGGCGACTTACCGTGTTGCAACGATCGGCGTAGGCGAGACTCCGCGAGACTCGTTCTCCTCGGACGACCGTGTCCTCTGAATCACCGCTCTTTACTGATTCACACTCGACACTGGCGCACCGCGACGCTCGAGCATCGATTCCGTTTTCACTTGTCGCGAGTACCGTGCTCGCCGTTCCTCTACGCCAGCGAGGCTCCAACAACGACTCCGTCCAGCAAAGATGGCGGAAGACGACGCGCAATCGAGCAGCGCCAGCGCCATCTACAGTCTGCGCTGGTCTAGTGATGCAGCCGAGCACACAGCGGAGCGACGAGACGAGTAATGAAACGAGAGATGAGTCTCCTTTTCTCTCTCGCTTCGTCAGACTGCAACATCGAACCGTCACTTCTTTGTGACGTATCAATTAGCCGTTCACTCATGGAAAGGCGACTGTCGTTTCTGGAAAAAAGTTACTCGTCGCTTCTGGAAGTGGGTGGAAGCTTCCTCCACCTTCGTCGCCACTTGTCAAGCAGGGATTCAACTCTCGACTGGGCTGAGATACATGAACGCATCTTTCAATGAATTTAATTGCAATACGGACAAATTTTTTTAAAATCTCGAATGAGATTGTTGCATACAAGACTTGAGGCTGCTGTACTTGAAAACTTTACAAATTGCTGACATTTTTCTGTAAAATTTACGTTGTATTGATCGCACAGAATTGCAAATGCTTTTATACAATAAAAATACATGCAAAAATGAAAAATTGATATGCTTAATATGTAATTGTTTAATGTGTAAAAAAACAATAAAGAATATAGTATATAATGCAGCAATTCATTTTTGCACTTTCTTTTACTGTTAAATGTATTTGTAATTGTGTGCAGCCAATTCGATATAAATTTTGCAGAAAAAGTTAATATTTTGCTCATAAAGTTTTTATTGAAATTATCATTGTACGTGTATATGTGTGTACATTTTATTATATATCCCCTTGCTATCTGACATTAAACAACCTAATGTATCCAAAACAATGCTGAACCTGTCATCAGGATATGCCATTTTAATGGTTATATATTATAATGCTATACATATGCCAATTCTAGTCTTGTATCACTATTTATATCTCGCATTTATTTAATAACAATGTGTGATATATCATTATTAATGATATTTCTGGAAGGATAGTTTCATAATATATTTAGCAATGATTTTGACTATTAACTATCTATTGATTAACTTTATAATTCTAATTATAACTGTGAACATTGCAAATAATATATACAATAAAATATAACAAAATTATATACTTGTAACCAATATTATATTATATTATATTCTACAGTGATATCTTAGAATAAACTTTCCATAATTAACAATTAAAATGTCATCCTTGATTTTGATATAACTCATATCATACAATTCTGGATATTTACTGTTCCTAAAAGGAAATAATTAACACGATATACCAATCTTAAAAGTTGTTTTAAAATTGTTAAATATAATGCCAAGACAGTTTTTATACAATTCAAAACGTTTTTGCTACGTTTTGTAAAACAGTCTATCTCAGTACTAAGAATATATATAAAGGACGCCTAATTCGTAGTTTAGTACCATTAAATGATAAAGCAAGATGCGTTGGACTTATTGTTTAGTTAAACTATTGCCTTAATTTCTCGTAACTTAAGTGAAGATTATGAAAACAACATTTATTACTACACTACAATTAATCAAAGAACACCCGTGTATAATCTTTTTAAAAATTTTTAACACGTGATTTGATAAGTTATCGATAAGAAAAGTACTACGCTTCCTCTCTCTAGGAATCTATTATGCTCGTCTGCTTTTGATTGATTTGCTTAGTCGGTGTTGTTGTCACTAGTTATTCGACTAAGGTGGAACCCGATTGGACATAAAGTATAATGATTGGTTGGATCTAATAATTTACCAGATAAATCTTTGCATCGGTTGGTTGTCAAATCTCAATTGGTCAAATGAGATACGCCTGATCAGCTACACTTGATCAGAGTGGCGATTTCAACGTCGTGCGAATAATGGCTCGTTTATGTAGACTGTTAACTTATGCCCGCAAGAAATCTGCAAGAAATTGACCAACTGTAGTCAAATTATATAAGAACAATGGACTGTGGCTGGTCAAGACCCATTTATAGAGGCCGTAACCGTTAACTTATGTTGTAATCCATAAGAAATGGACCGATCGCAGTTGACTATTCTTGTAATAATCGACTGTAATAATTGATTGATTTCTTATGGATTACAGCATAAGTTAACGGTTACGGCCTTTATAAATGGGCCTTCAGTTTCTTACGGATTACGATATAAGTTAACGGCCTGAGTAAACGAGCCATGAGATGCGCATGAGAAAGTATTATAGTTCCCGTTACTATAGATTTCTGCATTTCATTCACACACTGTCGAAAATTGGGCCCTATAAAACTGGCATATCTGATTGGTTGGTCTAGTTAATGGCGCTGTCTGTGGTTATCTAACCATCGATCTGCTCCACTTGATCAAAAAAGTGACGTCTTCGATTGGTCAGTCTCGTTATCGCTAGTTATCCAACCCTCCATTCGCTACATTTGATTAAAAAAGTAATGCCTCGCAGTGGAGGCTTTGGAATTAGTGTACCCCAAAAGTTTGCAACACTGAACGTGCTGTGAACGTGTCGCGACGTGAGTAACGTATTTTCTGCGAATTACTTCATATTTCCGCGATTTCTGCTCGCCGAATGTGAGTTTCGTGTTCGGATCATTGTCGGGAATGTTGAAAATAAAAGTCTTATGTGTTCGTCGTGACGAGATTTTGTCAAATAAGCGTTCGAAGTGAATATGTCGCGATCAGGTAGTCGAGAATTCCGAGAAGAGTCTCGCGCGTTTATCGTATTCGTGGCGGTTGGAACGCAATTCATCAATCGTGCCTCACATCACCGATTTGTGGAAGTGAGTGTGTGCGCGTATATTGTCGGAAGTGTCGAAAGTAAGCCGTTCGTCGTGACGAGATATAGTCCTGAGTAAACGAGCCATGAGATGCGCATGAGAAAGTATTATAGTTCCCGTTACTATAGATTTCTGCATTTCATTCGCACACTATCGAAAATTGGGCCCTATAAAACTGGCATATCTGATTGGTTGGTCTAGTTGATGGCGCTGTCTGTGGTTATCTAACCATCGATCCGCTCCACTTGATCAAAAAAGTGACGTCTTCGATTGGTCGGTCTCGTTATCGCTAGTTATCCAAATATCCTATAGTTCCAGTAAGCAAGAAATCATTAACACAACATTGCTACAATGCTATTGAAGAACTTGTAATATTGTCAAATATGTAGTGTTTAATATTATATCAAACATCATTACGAATATACTTTGGCCATGATTTGGAAGTTTCAATAATGTTGAAATAGGGTTGAAATAACGTTTTAATCGGCAGAAATATTTTTAAGATATTGCATTGATCTCAAATAAATGTTAAAGTAACATTTGAAAAATAAATTTTTTATAATGTTTTTAAAACGTTTAAACAACATTCAGAAAAATTATATCAAATAACACATGTGAAAAATATAAATACAATATTATTAAAAAATGTCCAAACAATGCACATGAAGTCAACGTTTCTAAACGTTAATTTAATATTCCTTGCTTACTGGGATTGCATAAGCGCCTAGAATGGGCATGTCGCGAAATAGGCAGTCGGGAGTTGCAAGAAAAGTATCGCGCGTTTATTCTATTAGTATTATTATTACAAGCGAATATTCGGAGTGCTACGACGAAGTAACCAAGAGCCAAGATGTTCAGTGCCAGGATGGCAATATCAGTGTCAGGGTCGATATCAAGTGTCAGTGGTAAAAATGGTAATATCTGCGAGTTGGGCCAAGTCATTACATGTTCGTTCTCTTGATGTATTATAATATTCCGATGTATTATAATAGTCAAAAACATATGACTCGACGTCAATGCGGTTTGCACGATAATCTCTTATTATAACGGTAAAAGTCCTATCATTTAAATTGCGATTTCGCATAACTGGTGACCTATCTGTCAGTTTTGCATTGAATTTCGGGGCTCATTACTCGCGAACGCGTGATCCGACGGAAATGCGGTTTCCACGGCGACGACTTATAGTACACTTATAGACTTCGATAGTACACTGTTAAATCCGTAGTGTCAAATTATACTCAATTTGAGTTATTTTTAACCATTTCTATAAGTCGCCACTGCTCCTACTAAATATGTCGTTAATTTAACTAACGGAAGTAAATAATTTGTAATGGAGTTAAATAATTTAACTTAAGAAATGTATTAAATTTGACTAAAATTTAGTTTATTTTTTATTATGCATACGTTAATGTAACCTTTGTTTTAGTAAAAAATGACTTAATATTGTTTTAAATGGGTTGATTAGATATGATTGTTTTTATAAACACATGTTTTGTGTTAAAATAGTAAATTTTGACACACATGATAGTTAAAATTAACTAAATATTATTTGACTGAAGAAATTGGTTTAAATTTGACCCTCCAATAATTAACAGTGTGGAACAGTGTTATGTATTTCAAATTTTTCTCACGCTCACTTGGGTTCTGATCTATCTGCATTGCAGCGAACTTTCGAGACTTGTTAGTCGAAAACGCTTGATTCGATAGGAATGCGGTTTCAACTGGAATTACTTATTTTGGAATAGAATGCCCAGATAATTAAAAAAGAATTTAGTCGTATGTCATTAATTCTGAGTTCATTTTTAGATGCAAAAAGGATTCTTTTCACTGAACTGAACTTTGAAGAATTCTTTTTGCATCTGAAAATGAACTCAGAATTGGTGATATACGATTGAATTCTTTTTTAATTCTCTGTGCTATCTAAGTAATATCATACGTTTGAATTTTTTTTTCGCGCATCTGGAATTTCAGCATCTGTTGTGCAGCAAATTTTCTGGGCCTATTACTCGAGAACGGGTATTCACGGGTAATGTGAATACGATGTCCACGCTAATTACTTATTTCGATGATATAATAGCCTTATGCGTTTGAAATTTTGTTCTCCCGCACCGAGATTAGATACGTTGTTAGAAAGACCAAAGAAGTTATTTATGACGGGTATAAACTGAAGGCGAATAGACGTCTTGATCAAAGCATCGAAGGAGTTGATCATGTCTGCGAAAAGACGCATACTTACTATGGTTAGCAAAATTATTTAGACACAATAAAGATAGATGCTCAAAAAGGAATTGAGAGTCATCGTTGTCGAGTGTTACGAAATAATAATATAATGAATAATGTAATTAATAAACACTAAGTAATAATAAAGAATAATAATAATTATAATATTATTATTTATAACAATAAGAATTGGTAATATAATTAATAAACAAGCCTGTCATACAGTAATGATTCTCAACTTTGACAAAGTATGGTGAGTTGCTAGCTTCATCGTGTCTAAATCGTGCATTGCAATCCACTGTGTTTATTTTAAACCACGCTCGCGCACGCGCCAAGGTGCACCTGCAACCTGCAACCTGACCAACAGAGGGATACGTCGTGAAGGGGGCTGCCAGGTGCAGGAATAGAGTCGCGCAGCGGCGAGGAAATACCCGAGGAGACGTGAGAACTCGCCGGAGAAGACGACGATTCGCATGCGGGACACTAAACGGTGACAAAGACGATCGAGACTCCCGATTGGGGAGCGGTCGTCCTGCTCCGCGAGCAATTTTTTAATGGATTCGCGGGTATTTGTCCGGCCGCGCGGGCGCGACTCGAAAATTCCTGATCGAGCCCGGCGAGTAAATCGTGCCGGGCGGACAGCCAGAATGCGCACAAAATAACAGACACTGGAGAGCAAAGTAAAATATACTGGCCGTTTGGCGGGAACACCATTCGTTATCGGCTGCGCCCACGCCGATTAATTTTCGGATGCGTGATGGCGGTAGCGTTCCTTCCGTTTCGAACGGTGATGATACATTTTATGTCTGCGCTGATATTGAGCGGATAACTGAAAAAAGTGGAAAAATTTCCTTCGAAATATACGGCGGCACGGCCGGTGAAATATAGCCGCGAAGCGCGCGATAAATCCGCGCGGATCCGTCATCGTAATTAATGATAAATATCGATTAAGTTTTTTTTTCTTTTTTTCTATAGCGCTCTCTCGCTCGGCGCGCGCGCGCGCGCCGGTCGAAATGCGCTTGATCAAACGCGCTTTTAATTATTCCAGCGCGGGTGATCGATGTGCATCATTGTTTCTTTTTTCTCCTATTTTTTTCTTTTTTTGTTTTGCGCTCTCACGCACGATTCCATTCTCGTTTCGTCCCGTCGACGAGATACGTATCGCCGCCCGCCCCGCGAGCTCATGAAGTATTGTGAAAGCAGCGTTTTATTCCGGCGATACATCACGCAGCGCGCGAACGCGGACAAGATAGTAAACTTGAAGTTTACTTTCGACCGGTGACGCAATCGGCGTCGATAGCGCGAGGCTCATATTCGTCCGCTTTGCGCAAAATGTACGACTTGTAATTACGAGAAGTAACGGTAATCCGTTGGATAATCGTCAGGCAAATATTTATCATGAAGATGTACCTGCGATCGGCCGATAAACCAGTCAGTTTACGGCGCGTATCGCTCGCAGGGGACTTCTCTCGCCGCTTCCCTCTCTCTCTTTCTCTCTCTCTCTTTCGTCTCTTTGTACGCGTACATTTTCGCCGAGTGGAAAAATATTTGGTCGGCGGGACTTTTAGCGGCGGACGTAATTATATACCTGTTAACGAATGAAATATCACCGGGTCGAGGAAAGACACTTTCTGATTTATGAGCGGGGTCTTATTTGAGAGGGTAGAACTTCGTGCAGCGCCCTGATAAGTGTCGCCGATAATATGCTAATAATGATTTGTGGTGATGGGGACTTCCGCGTTAATCCACGTATAAACGCCACCAAGTCGATCCGCGCCGGGAATTTAGAGTGTTCGGGAACGATCGTCAACGGTGAAAAATACCGTGGTGGCATTCTTCGTGCCGAATCCAAGTGGATCGTTAATCAACGACGTACGATGTCCATCCGCGCGTGCCTCGTGCTCTCTCTCTTTCTCTCTCTCTCTCTCTTGGGGCTCGATTTTGTACACAGTAATTACTTATCTACCGTTTCTCCCTCAAATTGTTACGTTATTCCGCATTTTTGCCTTCTTCCCTCCTCGTACAATTGTGTTGTCTATTCGTCACTTCGTTGACGTTCTCTCCATCACGGAATCAACACAACGTTGACTGCCACAATGGCATCAGGGAACTCCGTTCTCCCTGTCCAAATCAGCGTGATACTTTAACGCGCTAATCGATCGTATTTATCATTCTGTGAAACTCACGAGGAGAAAATTAAGATTTAGCAGCCTGCACGAATTGACTTGTTAGCGTAAGCAGTGGAGAATTTCTTTCGCAGCTACAGTAAAGGAATTCTCTTCGCCAATATAAAAAAGGATTTGTTATAATTTCGTCGTAATTTCTGCCACAATATTTCTTGCTACACACATAAGATGACTTGCGCGTTTGGCAGGCAGTGCATTAATAAGAAATAAATTACAATAGTATTCGACTTGTCTATTGGCCTTTAAATCAAAGTCTGGCCATAAGACAGCCAGTTTTGATTGGTCCGTCACGTTTTGTTAAATCCCACATGGTATTCAATCACAGTACTCGTATGCCAGTAAGTTAGATTAAGTTAAGGAAAGAGAGAGAGAGAGATTTAAAATATATCACTATCGTAAAATTTTAACATAACCGCAGTTATGGCTAGACTTTGATTCATAATCTCTAGGCTTGTCCAGTAAAAGTTTGCGGTGCAAAATAAGGAATTACTCGGTATATCGGACAAAAGAAACCTCATGTTTTCGTCCTTCTCTTTCTCTGGCAGAGAAGCGCTTTGCGTAAGTACAATATATTGAACGGGCGTACACTTTTACGATGATTCACGTTGAAAGCGGGGAAGGCACGCTTTTTGTACGAAAGGCCTACTTATGCGCGCGCGCCACTTCAGTATCTTCTCGTAGGTTTCATTTATTTACGAGCGTGAGGGGGGACGCTCCTAGCCCACGCTTCGCCATATCGGGCGCATTGCTCCCTTTATTCAGATTGGCAAAGTCGCGCGTTGCTTACTTTAAATTCGGAACGGTGACACGAGGCAAAGTCATCGCGGTCGTTTGTTACCGCGCGCGTTTTACCAGCTAAGCGCGTTCGGCAGCGCCGCGCGTTGGAGGAGCGCGCCTGTCGCTTTTGTCGAAAGAAGACGCGACAAACAAAACCGTCCAGGGGAGTAATACACCGCGATCTCATACGTGTGTCTTATTCGTCGCGGCTGCACGATGCGCTCGTTTGATCACGGTCCTTCTCGAATTTTTCGTGCGTCACCCTCCGCTGACGCCGACATTTCTCCAACGTTGTAGGATCCTCCGCGACAAGGACCTGCGGCGTCTCGCAGGCAGGGAGGCCCAGGTCGGCACCGTCGAGTGATAGATGCCTGCTCAACGGTGTGTCTCCCCACCTACGCGGGGCGCGCTGCTGACACGAGCGTTTATGTCTGCATAAATTCTCATTTGAGCCTCGATAATAAAGTAAGCACGAGCGGACACACGTTTGCCGGTTCGGAAAGGGCGCAATCCGATCCATAGATCACCGTGCGGAGTAAGAAATCAAGGTCGGATAATCGCAGAATCTGCCGTCGAGCATAAGCGCGAGTCCTCCCTTCCTCTACTCCCCCTCCCGTAAAATTTACATTCCTGTGTGTGTGGTCAATTAAAAGCTACGTATTAACCGCGAAAGAAAGACACGGAACATGCTGTGATTTTACCAAGGAACACAACGTCGCTTCGCGTGTTCGTTGATACAATTGTGTTATCGCTCAACAGAGTCCAGCACCATTTCCGATCGATGCAGGTGGAAATGCGCGTGCTCTCCTAACTTATAAAGTGACGATCCATAGATCTACAGATCACCTCGCAGCGCATAGCAGAAAATCGCAGGAAGAAATTAAGAACCGGTAATCGTTGGATTCACGTCGAGCTTAAACGCGAAACTTTCCTCTCTCTGTGAAGTTTACATTCTTATACCAGGTTAACTGAGAACCACGTTACAATCAGGAAAAAAAGACGAGGCGTGACGTGATCTCTTCCCGTGTTTGTTGGCAACAGTTGACAATAGTGTTTTGTCGCTTAACGGAGATTGATGTCATCTCTGATCGATGAGAAAGCGCGCGTATGCATTTTGATTGTTTTGAGAATGACGACAGCGAGGTGCGGTGCAGCTTCAGCGCGCCGTCCGATCCGCTCTGTGTGAGTAACGGCGGAGGCGATGGATGCTTGAGGGTTGGCGGGGGTGGCAGGTTCCGTCGACGGGACTTAACCGTGTGTATATTTACGTGCGTTCCGCGCGCGCAAGAGAGAGAGAAAGGGGGAAAGCGCGTACACGCGCGCACACGAGCAAGCACACACTGCAAGATGCAGCATGCTTAATTATATGCATTCTCGGAATCTGCGCGGGATCCACCTCGCCTAATGCCCGTGTACACGCTGCGACGCTTCGTGTTTACGCGTCGAAAGGCAGAAAGGGAGAGCGAGCCGTGTGCCTTATTTACAGCCCCCGGTCGCATAATGCGAGGATATCGGCGGCCCCTCGCGTTCTTCCCTCTCGCTCGAATACCCGCGTCGCCGAGGCGGCGCGGACTAGTTTTAATCCTTGGTATCTTGAGAGCCTCGCAAGAGTTCGTGGTGATTCACGAAAAGAGCAGGAAGGATAATTTTCGCTTTTTGATAGAGCGTGTTTGTCAATTATTTAACGTTGGTCGATTATGTTTATTCACATTTCCTCGAGAACTAACTTTAATTCTCAGGAGGAAAAAAAGAGTACACTGAGAGAAGAATTTAGTAAATATTATCAAAATTTGGTTACTATTACTAAATGGTAGACGTAAATATAGCGGGCCAAAGCTATGGCAATACTTATTAATTAATTTAGTTCTGTAAAATAAATTATTTATTTGACAGAAGTAAAATTTATTTGCTTCCAGAATATATTTGGTAAATAAAACTTATTGAATAGTTGAGCAAAATAAGCGATTTTGTAGTAGTTACAAAATTTTTGGTAGGTTCAACCAACCATCTGTAATAATAGATATTGAAACGATGTAATAGCTGCAAATGAATGAATTTTTCGTTGTGCTGCAACAAAACATATTTATACTGATAACAAAATAGAACTCGTACCTACTGAATTTTTTATTACATGGGATATAACAATTTTATAACAATTATCAAATATCTGCTCATAACTGTAATATATTTCATATTAAATATTTAACATTAAGAAACTATTACTAAATTATTTAATTGATGTTACTGTGAATGCAATTACGTCATACTCCCGATCTATTAAATATTTGGTAATTATTATCATATTTAATATTAGTTACTAAAGATTCAATGAATTTCTGTAACTAAATGCAGTTTGTTATAGTTACCAGTCTTTTCTCTCAGTGTAGGAAAAGTCTTGCTTACGTTAGTCAATTACATTTCCTTACGTTGCCACGAGAATTAATTATTGATTCTTGGGAAATAGGTTCCGAATTAATAATTCATGAGGAAAAAACAAGAGAAATGATGCTTACGGTTAAGTTTATCTGGCATTGCAGTTGAACTTCTCAATCAATTGAAGTGGAATAATCGTCAGTTTTAATCGTCAATTGTGCGCGTGCGTTCGCTTCGATAAAGCATGTCGGTCGATTATTTTTGAAAACTTTCCGCGCGATTTTCACGGCGGGCGGGAGCGAGATGAGAGAGAGAGAGGGAGGGAGGGAGAGAGAGGGGGGAGAGAGAGAGAGAGAGAGAGAGAGAGAGAGAGAGAGAGAGAGAGAGAGAGAGAGACAGAGACAGAGACGGACATTTTTGCGGCAAGTCCAGGACACGAATAGGTGGGAATGACCACCGACCTCCCGTGGGACGAGGACGAGGACGAGGACGAGAGAGTCGGGGACGTGTGAGCTTCCAACGGGGGTGCACAGTCGTATCGTCTGGCGTGCTTGATGGAGTAGTCTCGCGGCTAATGTCGAGCGAGGGTGAGTACAGGCCACGACGTGGACGACGAACGATGCCTGATTCATCACCCCCGGCCGGCTGGTAGACGGTGCGCGCTCGCGCTACTCCCAAGACGCAGACAAATCAACGTACATTCGAAAATCGGAGGAGGAAGCGCGCGGCAGGACCCGGCCGAGAGAGCACCGCCGCCCGTCAGGATCGATTGTAACTGGCGCTCCCGCGGGATGGAATCTGGCTGGCTGCTGTATCCTTGAAGAGCGAGAATCGCTGACCTCGGCGTATCGACTGGCGAACATCGCGAACGCGATGTAATATGCATCGTTCTCGACGATGCCAGAACGCAGTGCGCCCTCCGCGTCTCATCTCTCGCCCGTGAGATGTATCTCTCTCGATGATCGAAGGAGCTGTTTCGCGAGTGCCGAAAAATCGCACAAACAACGCGAGAGCACGAGGGTACGTGTGCGACAAGGAGGCTCCGAGTATCGGGTTTTCCGAGCGTAACAATCGACGCGATTTCGCGAGCCGCGTAAGAGGAGGGGCACCGATCGGATGTAGCACGCACTTGCATCAGAGAATCAAGTGGCCACTTGGAAGCACTTGGGCCGCGAAGGGGCGACGTGGACCGCAACCGCGATCAAAGCGCGGCAATTGCCGCGTGGCCAATTAAACGCGGATGATCACGGCGAATCGTGTTCCTGTCTCAATGACAATCAGATACATCGACTTGTATCTGTGCCAAGTGCTCGGCACATCAGAGTACATTATCCGCGGCCATGCGGAGACTACTGTGCGTCCCTCCTTCGCCTTCTCCCCCCTCTCCTCTTCGATTTACCCAGAATGCGTTGTATTCTTTCAGATACCGCGTGGAACGCGCCTCTCGCACCACCACCATCACCAGCGTGCGCCGTCGTCATCGAGCGGGGGGAGCCCCTTGGCGAAGGTCACCGAGATCAGTGCACTCGGCACGTCGATCAGGCGATTTTGTGCGGCACACCTGCGCTTATCCGAGACGTCTCGCGGTCCCATCGCGACGTGTAGGTGCGGGCTGACAGCTGGTATCGCAACGGCACGGGTAGGTTATTGGAGGTCCTGAAATGGTATCGAACAAGGCTCCGTCTGGCGAGCACGGCGAGGGGTGATAAGAGGGAGCGGTTTCTCTAAGTATTGCCCGAGTCACGCACACACACTACCATCGGTGAACGGTGAGAGTCGTTCGCGCGAATTGGCGTACGAATGCGCGCGTACGCGACGAAAAATGCTATATGAACGACGTTTTCCGGTTTCTACCGAACGGTGCTCGCGTATGAGGAGAGAATCCGCGAGGATACCCAGATAGACTTTCAAGATCACTACGACGTAAGACGAATCGATGAAGGGAACCCGAGAATTTTTTAAATTCTATTCATGTGAGGCAAATACGCTGTATTGAATTGATCATTGAATTTACATACATCACGTAATGACGTAAATTTTGTTCATTGATGCAGCAACAAATTCACGGAAAGTTATTCGGATTTTTATGTCACATTTTATGTGAATATTGTTTAGAGTACTTATATCTTTTTCGCACTTGTATCTCATTTTAATCTATCATTTATCATCTTAATGTTGAGTAAGGTTCTGTACAGTTGTATGAAACAGATTAATAAGAGCTAAATAAATTTTTTCATCGTTGCGCCTAATATCTACCGATATTTTTTATTAACCTATATTTCTTGTTAGTAATTTTTTGTGTAAACGTGTAAAAATATCGATTGTGTACTAAGTTAATTCAGAAGATTCAATTGCATACGTTACAATTATTTGTTATAATTATTTGGCGTGTACGTTGCATTATCGATAGTAATAAAAATGAAAAGAAAGTAGCATTGTATGCTTGGTGTTTATCGCCATTTGGCAATTACTTACATCCCATGATTTTCACAAATCTCTTCTCATAGAATGCACATTTTATTTGTCGGAATATCTTTACTGCTCGATCCATATCAACTTGTTCGATATTTGTGGGAAGAGATTTTTTAATCGACTTAATATTTAATTGTCGGTTATCATGAACGCACTTACGCGACTACAGTTAGGAAGTTACTTAATCGTCGTCCTTAAACAATAGACGATTCAATGATCCAGATAGATAATACGTAAAAGTTGTTAGTAACTTTACTAATTAGTTGTTAGTAACTTTACTAATTAGTTAATTTGTAAAGATTGAATTTCTTATGAGAGCGGATTATACGGTTCATATTCATCATGTAGAACGACAAAACGAAAGGAATGACCGAAATTTTGCTCAGAATGATGTAAGATATACGAAAATCTGAACTTTTGGTAAGTTTCTCGCTGCATCAATGTAACAAAAGATTTACATTATAGCGCGATGTAAGTTCAACAATTGATTACATATACAGTATATCGTCTTATAAATAAATGTAAAGGAATGACAGTTTCCATCATCGGTTATTTGACGTCGTGATAATCGTGAAAGTCCACCTGGACAGTGTGACAACGTTGCGCTCAAGCATCGAGTGCTAAACATTTATCGCGTCGTATTCTTGTCGCGAATCCCATCGTGTTTTCCTCCAGCCGACCTCGTGCCTCAAACCTTCAGCTCGCAATTTTCCCGGCGATCTGCGAAACGTAACTACCATTCGGGCGCGCGCGGCACGTGGTAGAAATCGCTATTATCGTCACGACGCGGCGCGTTTCCCGGCGCGTCGATTTTCACGCGCGCAGAAATCGACGTGCGGAGCGCGACGTGTGCGTAAGTCGACGAACGAACGCACACACGCACAGAGGCGCGCATCTCGCACTACAAGTCCGAGATTGGCCGATCCTGGCCGCCGGCCGGTGTGCCGAGGGGAAAGATACTGCGGAACGTGGCCATCACTGATGAGCCAACCCACACCGTGCGCGACAGCGACAAACAGGACAGCACCGGGACAGGACAGGACCGTCTCGCGCGGTATCAGGACTGTAAATCCGGGATTTTATTCGCCCGGTATCGAGGTTTATAGTGTCCTCAGCGTGGCCGGGGCCGTGTGCGTCGTATCCTTCGCGTACGTGTGCCTGAGTTATGTCCAAGCGTCGCGCGCCGAGACGTTTGCATATCTCCGTTCCTTCTATACGACGTTAGCCGAGGGGGCTGAGAGGAGCGCGGGAAAGCCGCCCCTTGCCTTCCCCGGCACCTCCTCAGCCCCGTGTCGCTGCCGTGTCGTCCGTCCTCGTCGTCCGTGGATCCCTCGTCGTCGACTTCCCCGCTCGGTCCATCATTTCGGTCTGCCTCTGTTCGCGAAAACGAGATCTCCCTGGAAAAAGAGAAAAGGAAAAAACCAAACGCGCGGTTTATCTTGGCCCCCGTGTACTTGCGCCGGCCACCCTTTCCCTCCACTCACCGTCGACCTGCGGGTATTAACCGGCCGTCTGGCGAATTGAATTTATCGGACGGACCCCCCTTTATCGAACGCCCCCACTTAATGTCTCGCTTAATTAGACACCGGCCGCGCCGGTGTGCTTAATGACATAGAGGAATCCCGGTGACGCCGGGGCGACCGCGGCTTCCTCGGCGAACGCTCGAGAGAAACCGGCAATCGTGGGTTTCCGTGCAATATCCCTCGTGGCGCCCCAGGCGTGCGGATGAAAAAATCTGACGTGCTGACTCGCCTGATGATATTAATTTGGCCAGGTGTCTCCTCGTATCTGTGTGAAGCTTCAATTAGACGCGATAATAAACGGAAGTACACGGAAAAATCACGTGTCCACGCGAGGATGATGATTACATTGAAAGAGAAAGAGAGGAGAAAGTGTATGAGAGAGAAAGAGAGAGAGAGGGGGGGAAGTCGCTGAAAAATTGCGAATCAGTTTCCAGATTTTTGTCCAAATGAGTTGGAATTTTGACTTTACGTTAAACTTTAAATTCTACAACGCGATAGGAGTTAAATTAATAAAGTAGGTTTGATTCTAATGATATAATTTACTACTTTGACTTTGATGATGTCCAAAATTTTCATTTTCTTTGACGTCAAAGTAGATGTTGAATGGAATACTGAGGTTGAAAGTAGGATCAAAATTTCGACTCGGGTTAGAATCAAAAGAGGTTGATGTAGGTTTCAAAGTATCTAAATAGATGTTGAATGGAATAGTAAGACTGACAGTAGAATCAAAACTTCGACTCGGCAAGACAGCACATTCGCAAGACGTTTTTTCATACGACTCAAAGAGGAGAAACCACGTTAATTTCGTGCAATTCACTGTGTCAGCTTCGTCCGGTTTGCGAGGATCTCGAGGATCCGTCGGGGCACTGTCGAACTAAGTGTAGGGTGCAATTTATCGGAGAGCTTATTACGCGTTGGATTAACGTGTCCAATTTGTTCGCGCTTATTGACTGTCTTCGAAACCAGTATGACCCCGTAGACGTTTCCGCCGAGCAATCTCCGTGAGAACGTGCCGCACGAGAAGAAAGTGACACGCATAGACGGTGCTTTACGACAGGTCGTGGAAGTGACGGAAAAGTAATACGGATTGCCCGCAAACGTACAACCGCCGTGGGTACTTGGTGATCGGAAACAAATTCAAGCAATTCGTGCGGGCTGCGCGAGCGCGAGAGATGAATGCTGTTATGCGAAAAGCTCGATGTTTACGGCACGACCATTCTCTCGTTCAACACATCCGCTATCGGTCTCTCCTTCTATCTTTCTCCCTGTTCCTCTCTTTCTCTTTCGCGGAATTAGTTTGAAAAAATGTTAGTTCTGCATTGATTTATTTCTACAGTTTCATATTCGATGCGTAGACCAATGTAAAGAGATACGGTCGCTGCACAAAAATTTATTGTTTTCTTCTAGACTTGACTCTATCACCAGATATTTGGATTCCAATTAGTACGAAAAATAGCTTAGCATCAATCCGTTATGGAATTCCGTTATTAATATCTCGGCTATTCTTAAAGCCACGTCGATAGAGCATGCATGAAGTTTCTGCAATTTGCCTCATTACGTCTATAAACCTTTCGATTGCAATTGATTGACGATACGTCACTCCTGCATTGATTCATCATGAACTTTTATGAAATCTATTATTATCTATTTATTTATTTATTATGAAAAAATTATGAACTTTCCTCATTAATATCTCGGTTTGCATGAAAATTCAGTATTTCGTCCACAATCTCTCTTGTCTATTATTTCGATCGCTATGAGTTGGTATCGTGTCACATGTGTACGCCATTTTACTAATCGGCCCCCGACGACAGGAAGAACAACTATGCGTTAGTCAAATGCGTTAAGATCTCACTTTTTCAACGAGTCCTACCCGAAGTCTGTATGACGCCGAATGATCGACGATTGCGTCGATTGCAAGAACAGCTCTTTTTTCGCAAGTTCAAGGTCTCGCTCGCTCGCACTTCTCTGAAGTGATAGCGAGGTCGCTCATGTGTTGCCACTCAACCACGTGGTGCGTTTCTCCCCACTCACTCGACGCTGACAGCGCGGTCACCTCAGCACGTGCTCGACCACGCGGTCGTTCACCCTTCTTCTTTAAAGCGGGAAGCACCATATATATAATACTATTATATCGCTAGTCGCCCTATGCTGCCTGCAAGGCCAGTTCTACATTAGTTGCAAGTCGCAAGTTCGTAAGAAAATTTACCAATCACAATCGATCGTTCTTCTTACGACCAAAGAAGAATTGACTGTGATTGGTCAATTTTCTCGCGACCTTGAGACTTGCAATTAATGTAGAACGACTCTAAGAGAAGCTTGTCCCAGAATGGAAGGACAGATGTCTGAGGAGTGTATTTTGACCGTAGTGCGCAGGCGCGGCGGTCAGATGATGTTATATATATATATATATATATATATATATATATATATATATATAACAATCTAATATATATTGCAATCTAATGTCGTTCTCTATTCTTTATGACCAATCGTGAATTATTAACTTGATTGACATAATGAATTTCTCATGTTTTTTCAGTTTACATTGTAATTTATTTAAAAACTCGCTATGTGTAACTCTGTTGTTTATTTTTCGATACCAGTGTGTCAACATATTTGTCAACATATTTGTGCCAAGGATTTTCTTTCATGCGTTATCAATATTGTTACGCATTGTTCGAACCCGACATTTTATTTTTGTATCGCAACTGTAAACTCTGAGAGTTTGTTAGAGAAATACTAATATCCAGGTTAGGTACATGTCACGCACTAGCACTTTTACTTTATATATATATATATATATATATATATATATATATATATATATATATATAAAGTAAAAGTGCTAGTGCATGACATGTACCTAACTTGGATATTAGTATTTCTTTGGTTTTTAAATGAAAATAACTAAACTTTTGACCATGAATATGTATATACATATATTCATATATGTAATATATATAATTCCTTACCTGTGTAAACTGATATTTTCATTTGCATCTGCTTTTTTTCACATAAATAGCATCTTTGGGTGCTCATGTTTATAGCATATGGTATATATAACCTATTACATGCAACTGAGTGTACAATATATTTTATTTTCCCATTGACGATTCTATCTGACACATGCGCATAACGTTCATAATACACTCAGAAAGAAAGAGAAATATATATTCCCGCACCGTGGTTCAGGGGCCGGACTTCTTTCTCATATAGCGATAATAGTATTACATATATAGGAAGCACACACTTTTGTATGAAGACATAATACACAACACAAGGAAATAAACCAATCAGAGTTCTCATTTCTATTGCCACGATGAAAATAAAAGACTCTGATTGGTCAATTTTCTTATGCGTTGTGCATTATGCCTTTATGCAAGAGTGTGTGCTTCTCGCCCATCGTCTTAAACCCATCGCACATGAAATGACATAACTGCATGTGCATAGTATAAGACTATATGGACCAATGAGCATCGAGTATTGAGCATCAAGCATCAATATGGCGGCTTAATTGCTCGATGTTTATTGGTCCATGTGATCTTATGCTGTGCATATGCAGTTCCCTGATAGCAAAATGTCAGCAATATGCCGACAAATTGCTGGCAAAATCAATCATAGGATTGCAGCAAATTTGCAGCATGTATACTATCATTATGCTGGCATTATGTCGGCAAAGCATGCCAAAATTACTTGAGGGCAGAGTGCTGCAAAAACCGAACAAGACGTGTCGAGCAACGTGTGACGACAAATTTGCAGCAAACAGCGAGCAAGACGTGCCGAGCAAGGCGTGATGGCAAATTTACGGCAAAAATCGAGCAAGATGTGCCGGCTATGAACAGGCCAAAACTACCCGAGTAGAATTTGCATCTTATGAGAATCTAGTCATTATATAATAAAGTTGTATCCAACAGACACATACACATAGTTTTTAGCTAGTGTAACTGGACAGTGATGAACCAATAATGTAACGCTTTTGCGAATAGCTACATGCAATATATTAACTAATAATAAGATAAAAGAAACAACATAATTATGGTAAAAAATCAAACTAGTTGCTAGACAATATCACTTTTCCTAATGAGAATATAACATAAGTTACCTAATAGTTAGACAAAAAAAATATAACTAGTGATGTAGTTTATTTTCTGCATCATGCGTATCTCATCATCAGTAGATAGACTGTCCTAGTTAAAATTTTTAGTTCTATGAAATGTTACTTGTGTCTTTTAGAGATGACACCAGTGGCTTTTATTATTGAACTCTTCCTAATCATGTAGAACGTAAGTATCTCAGTGTATATTGTCTTGGAAAAAATTCCTTGCTCACATTGGATTTGAGAACTCGAGAGATCTTTGGTTCTTCAAGTCTGTCGTCCTATATGTTACTCCATTTCAACTTCACTAACAAACGTGTTTCGAACGGCCCTCATATGTTGCATGAGATTTGGCACGACTTGCTCGGCTTTTGCCGTCAGTTTGCCGTCATATGTTTCTCGGCACGTCTTGTTCGATTTTTGCCGCAAATTTGCCATCACGCGTTGCTCGGCACATCTTGCTCGCTATTTGCTGCAAATTTGTTATCACACATTGCTCGGCACAATTTGCTCAGTTTCTGCTATCAATATGCCGTCATACTACTAATAATAGCTTGTCCGATTTTTGTCAGCAGTTTGTTATCACGCTTGCTAACAGGTCGTGTCGCAATATTGCACACATTTTGACGACATTATTTAATATAGCAAATCGTGCTGCAATTTTGTCGTTATTCTGTTGATAAAACTTGCAGCACGCTTTGCCGAAATTTGCTTTTGACACGTTTGGCTATTAGGGGCTATGTTATTTCACACTGAGAGAAAAATATAGTTGCTTTCGGTGTCAACTATATTCTTTTGTGATTTTAACCATAAAAATAGTTAGGAAAACCATTGTTTTAGTAAGTGTTATTAGAAAGATGGTTCTTCTAATTATTTTTCTGGCTAAAATCACAAAAAAAGTATAGTTGACGCCAAAAGCAACTATATTTTTCTCTGCATATTTCAGTGCATGTGCGATGGGCTTTAGTTCCGCAATCCGTATGTCGGCTATGCGTCAAGATAACAGAGATAAGAGATCGCATTTTAATCGCTCTTTTCGCGCTTGTTAGATCCGATTGTATCAAAAGATCTTTCGATATACACGAAATATTTTGACTTGTAATAGAAAATGAAATGATAAAACTTATGATAAAAAATAAAACTGTGTCCGCTTTCTTTTTTTCGATTTTGACGGATATGTTGCTAAACTTATAATCTCTGCTAATTGCAATCTAATGTCGTTCTCTATTCTTTATGACCAATCGTGAATTATTGAACTTGATTGACATAATGAATTTCTCATGTTTTTTCAGTTTATATTGTAATTTATTCAAAAACTCGCTATGTGTAACTCTGTTGTTTATTTTTCGATACCAGTGTGTCAACATATTTGTTAACATATTTGTGCCAAGGACTTTCTTTCATGCGTTATCAATATTGCTACACAATATTGTTCGACCCCGACATTTTATTTTTGTATCGCAACTGTAAACTCTCAGAGTTTGTTAGAGCCAAGGCTCCGTCTTTAACAGAGTTTCTCTCTTTCTTCCAATTAATCTCTACGTGCGCACACCTTATAATAAGAATGATCGTGGCTGGCCGAGGCGGAAATATCTGTGGAAATTTCGAGAGTCATCGGTTATCGATGTAAACACTTGCTGATTAAACTCACCGCTACGTTTTATGATATAATTCTCGAATTATATCTCTGAATCCTACACGCTGCACGTTGCATAGGCGTCAACCTATGCTCGGTCTAAAATACTCGCGAATTCACTCCGATCGTCGTTTCAGACTCAGGCCCGATTCCACCAACGTCGATCAAGCCTTAATCCGCGTTTAAACTATTTGAAACAAAGACTTAAACTCAGATCAAGGCCCAATCGACGTTGGTGGAATCGAGCCTCAGTCATTCGATCTTCTCCCGACATTCGCGGAAAACATTCAACTCAATCTTTCATAATTAATGAAGTAATTACATTCGGAGTAATTACATTTTCATTTATGCGCATCATCGCTAAGGGAAAATTTACATCTTGACAGAAGAGTAGAAAGGCAGAAGCCAATCAGAATTGAAAGAAAAGCAGGAGCTGTCGACTATCGCTTAGCCACCAGCGCGATTGGCTTCTACCAAAGGGAAAATTTACATCTTGACAGAAGAGTAGAAAGGCAGAAGCCAATCAGAATTGAAAGAAAAGCAGGAGCTGTCGACTATCGCTTAGCCACCAGCGCGATTGGCTTCTACCTTTTTGCCGATTCCTCCTAAGTAAGAACCTCGCGAGATCAGACACATCCTTCGGAAATCCTCGTCGTGCAATCCCACGCCTTTAACTGAGCGCTCGCGGGACAATGATTTCTGGGACCAACCGCGCCGGAGGATCGGCCAGTACCTACTTGCGATCGGCGGCGGGGTTCGGGGGGGTCGAATCGCTCGTAAATATCGAACGACCCGCGATCGGGAATGGACTCGTGCGATTTCCCGGCGCATCGGGAGCGCAACGGACTTGGCCGGGGCAGCTCGCGGCTGAGTACAGCGGGGAAGCTCTCCTCGACGACGGCCGATGGTACTTTTACGGCCGACGACGGAATAATCGTGCGTGCTCGCGCTACCGGGCGGTTTTAATAAGACGGGACGATAAAGCCGGACGCCTCGGCGGAATCGCCGGGACGCGGTAATCAGGGAACGATAATTTTCGCGTTACGTGACAGCGATGAGCCGCCAACGGCGGTGGCGCACAGGGCAGCCTTCCCGCTTCGCTCGGGGACTCCCCCTCGTCAGCGATCTACGTCGCCAATCGGAGGCGATGGCGGCGGACATTAAAATTATGAACGTGCATAAGCGCGCCACGCCGATTCCTTTGATCGTCCCTGCAACGTGATAGTTCCCTGTATGAAGTTAGCCCCCCACTTTTCAAATTTAATAATTTTGACAGTTGTGCTAATTTGTGCTAGGTTTGTGCTACATTGTGCTCGAATTATAAAATTTTAATACGAAAAATGAGCAAGAAAAATGGAAAAAACCGTTTTTTTGGTAACCCCCCACTTTTCGATTTTCGAAATTTTTTTTATTGTGTTAGGTTGTACTAACATTGTGCTAAAGTAGTATCTTTGAAAAATAATCAGGAAAGAAATAAGACGAAAAAAACGATTTTAGGCAAATAGAATGAAAGTGAGATTTACACTCATATAAGTCAACCAAACGATATACAATTATATATCTGAGTTGTGCTAGCCTAGCACAAGTCAGCACAAGTTTCAGTTTCGCCAACACAAGAATCTAAAGGGCACTTTACTCTTGAACGCGGCCCTTCGCGCTCGCAGTCTGTCATTAATCACCACTTCTAGACTTTGTATTGACTCAGAATTGCATATCTGAGTTGTGCTAGGCTAGCACAAGTTTCAGTTTCGTCAACACAAGAATCTAAAAAGCACTTTACTCTTGACCGCGGTCCTTCGCGCTCGCAATCTATGCCATTAATTATTATTTCTAGACTTCGCATCGACTCAGAATTGCATATTTTATAAAATCTAGAAGTGGTGATTAATGACAAACTGCGAGCGCCAAAGGCCACGGTCAAAAGTAAAGTGCCCTTTAGATTCTTGTGCTGGTGAAACTGAAACTTGTGCTGACTTGTGCTAGGCTAGCACAACTCAGATATATAATTGTATATCGTTTGGTTGACTTATACGAGTATAAATCTTACTTTTCTTCTTTTTTGCCTAAAATCGTTTTTTTCGTTTTATTTCTTTCGTGATTATTTTTCGAAGACACTACTTTAGGACAATGTTAGCACAACTTAGCACAACCTAACACAATAAAAAAAATTTCGAAAATCGAAAAGTGGAGGGCTACCAAAGAAACGGTTTTTTTCATTTTTCTTGCTCATTTTTCGTATTAAAAATTTATAATTCGAGCACAATGTAGCACAAACCTAGCACAAATCAGCACAACTATCAAAATTATTAAATTCGAAAAGTGGGGGGCTAACTTCATACAGGCCGTGATATCCCCGCTACGATTGAAGGGCCCGCGGAAATACAGCGATCATCGGCGAAATCGGAAATACGTCGCGAGATGCGTGCGAGTTTGTGTGAATTTCGCGGAGGGCCGCCGCGAAGTATTCGCAGTTGATCCTCGCTGATCGCAGTCCGGCCAGAAGCGCGTTTATTTTGACACCGAGGAGGAAATACTCGAACACACATTTGTCCGCGAGATATAAGGTTAGTTCTCACGGAACAAAGTTCACTTCCGCGAAGATGAACTTCGCGTTTCACGGACAAATTCTCAAGTATTCTCCTCTCAGGGCAGGGAAACTCGTCCCAGAGCCCTCGTCCACTCGAGTTTATTTATGCATATCGTTACCTTGTTATATGGCGGAGTTGGTATCTCAATCAGTCGATGCAAAAATAATAATGCAAAAAGAATATAAAACGCGAGCCTGTCTCGACTCTTTAATCTCCGGCAACTTCGCTTCTCCCGAGCCAGTGGCCGCTAGCGGCTATTGAGGACTTGTGAATCGATAATAGTCTGGCAAGACCTACGACTAGCATAGCGCGCGACTCGGCCGCGCTTTGACTAATGACGACAATACGAATAACGATACGAATGAAGAGAGGCTCTCGGACGTTTACGGGAGTATCGCGTTGCGTGTTGGCCGTTTCTCAAGGAGGGCCGGATGATTAACGCCCTTGCCAATTAATATTAGGACCTTAACTTAGTTTCCGCCCGCAAATGTTAGATGGCAATGCAAACAGTTCTAGTAGTCATTACTAACGAAACAGGTAGTTTGTGATTAATTTCGACATTTCTCGATAACATTCAGTCAGCATACACAATTATTTTCCTAAACAACAATTTCTTTTGCTTTGTGAAAAATGGAACGCGATAAAGTGTTTTTTC
>NW_022639501.1:902968-906458 GCF_010583005.1 Odontomachus brunneus | reverse complement strand
TTGAGTGGTACACGCTTCCGAAATGTTGAAGAAGTGCGAGAATGGGTGGACGAATGGATTGCTTCGAAACAAACATCGTTTTATCGAGATGGTATCGCCCAGTTGCCAGAAAGATGGCAAAAAGTTGTAGAAAGTGATGGAAAATACTTTCATTGAAATAATTTAAATAAATTTTTTACAATAAATGCTTTTTCTCAGTATTTTTTGGGCGGAAACTAAGTTAAGGTCCTAATACATCGAAATGGCTTATGTTAATGATAAATAATAGTCATAGACACATGTGCGTACACACACGTACGCACATGTGCAAATCGCGAGTGGAAGGAAATTAGTACTGGTTTTACTTCACGGGAAAAATGGCGAATGGTTACGAAAGCGGACGGTGTGATTAGCGCAGAGCTCCTCTCAGCGCACTCACGGGCTCAGGTAGAAAGATTATTGCGCGGAAGTGTAACAAATACGCGCTCGCCGATAATTATTACGCTAACTTCAACTGCTAACAATAAATTATCGCGACGGCCATGGCGATTGATTGCACGCCGTTAATTATCGGAACACCAGTAAATACCGGTTGCACGGCGATAAATTATCGCAGATTAGCCGCGGTCTCGCTCTTCCTGCTTTGCCGCCTCGATATTCGACGGCTTTGCTCGCGTCTAGGATCTCGCCGCCGTCCCCGCGCGAGTTCTCCTCCTCCTCCTCCTCCTTTTCCTCCCGGCGGTGACCGCCGCGTAAAAATCGACGTTCCCCCGCGCGTCGGATGGACCTTAGCACGCGACGCCGCGCGCCGCGACGGGGGTTGAACGATCGGTGCGGTGTCGGGGAACACGCCGCGGTGACCGTTCGCGAGCGTCCCGGTCCAAGGAAGCGAGACTTATAGAAATAAATTCAATTGCAAGAATAATTATCGCCGCTTATCCACGTATAAAGTAGGATATCCTACGGCAGGACTCGTGACAGGTACCAATTACCTTCATAAATGAGAAGCATTCAATTCAATTTTCATAAATAAGGGCTATTCAAATGAGCGGGGCGAGGCGGGGCGGCGGTCCGCGCGGCTCGTCGCGCGGCGGAAGGGCAGAAGGAGGACGGAGGAAGAGGAGGAGAAGAGCAAGAAGAAGAAGAAGAAACGAAGAGCGGAGAACGATGACGCGGTAGCGCGAGAGGGCTACGTCGAAGATACGGCCGTGCGAAGGCAGATAGAGGGGCAAGGGGTTGCGGCTGAAGAGAGAATCGGCCCAGAAGAAGAAGAGGAAGGTGGAGAACGGCGGAGGAGGAGGAGGAGGCGGCGGGCGGACGAACGGACGAACGAACGGACGGACGGACGGACGGACGGGCTGGCTGGCTGGCTGGCTGGCTGGCAGGGAGTTTTGGTGGCGGGGAAGTGATCTAAGCGATGCGACAGCGGGGAGTAAGCTGGATATATTGCCGCCTGAGAGCGCGCTGTTTTCAACCAATTATTTCTACTTGTGGTTGCATGACGGGTACGGGCATGGCCGCGGCGGGGTGGGTCGGGGGCGGCAGCGTACGAGAAAGAGGCGAGTTAATGCCATAAATACATCAGCGTTATGGATGCCAGCAATTATATGAGCCCCGGCGAGGTGGAGCGCCTCTCTCTCTCTCTCCCCCCTCCTCTTTCTCTCTCTTTCTCTCTCTCTCGTGATGTGTACACATATAGATATACACGCGCGCGAGTGCTCGCATATACACAATATATGTGTACAGATATATCTATATAGAAATATGTATGTACATATGTCGGTATATAGAAATGTGCGCGAGAGTCGGCACGCTGGTGTGCGCGCGTGTACGTACGCGTACTACCCGTACACATGTGTGTATGACATGATCCTTCGGCCCCGGATACCTCGGCCTCACCTTGGCGTCGCAACTGGTCCGGTTCTCACGTTAGACGATCGAATCCACCGACGATCGAATGATTTCCCTCGGTCGTTCGCGCCCGATTTTTGCAAAATCGGCGACAGGGTGACGACTTAAGGCCACTCTAGCGTGAGCGTGGTCGTAAGTGGCTGTAAGTGATCACGACAACCAATCAGAGTAGTAAAACAATTAGGGAATAAAACACTCTGATTGATTGGCTCTTATGTTCACGCAATTGTAAGATGGCCTTTACTGTACGCCGTCATCGTTCATGGCGAGTTATATTGTCTCCGCGCTAAATCGCTAAATGGTTCGTTTATGTGGCGGGATAACGTGCACGCGTGTTAATGCGCTGCGATTGCGCCGTAGGCGTTCGCTCATTTTCCTCTTTCGCCGGGATTTATCGCCGCGCACGACAAATTTGTGTCTTCTTTCGGAGCGGAATAAATATTCTCTCTCTCTCACGCGCGCGCGCGCGCGCGTTCGCGGAGTTTTACGTTAAATTATATGAGAATATTATCAGCGTAATGTTGCACGATTGCGCGCGGTGAGGATTTTGTTTGTTTTTGCCCTTCTCTCTCTGGAAATTTATCACCGTGCAGACAAATTTGCACCATCCTTCGGATTAAAATGGATGTTTCTACGTGTGAGATTTCTCGTCGAATTGCGCGCGGCTCCTCGATAGCGCGGGAGCTTCGTCTCGAGTACATTTTATATATCTTATCGGCACCGCCGTCGAGTTACCGACGTACGAATTTTCTTCTCACATTGCTCACCGTCAATCAAACTGCCTCGATTCCTCGTGAATATTCGATTTTTGCACGCATGGGAGTGCACGGAAAAGAAAAGAAATGCGTTTGAATTAACCAGATTTTTTATGGGATACGAACTAACCAGAAATTCCGGCTGAAGTTGCCGGAATTCCGCTCAAGTCAACAGGTTTTCTGTGGTTGAACTTGAACAGAATTCCGGGTGACTTAAACCGGAATTTTCGAATGTTTCTTTTAATACGGGATATGCTGAAATCGAGAACACGATGAACCTTTGAGGACCGTCCGTCGATCCTCACGATGCAGCATCGGACTCGATAATTTCGGGATACTGATACGTTCGCGGTATCGGGTCGACCGCGTGGCCGAACGGGAATTTAAGATCGCCCGTAGGCGGCCGTGGCCGGAGCCGAATATTTTCGACAACATTGCGACCGCGCGAGTCGCGGGAACGTCAGACTTCCGATCGTTCCGAGCTCAGCGTGCGCGCAGATAAGGCGCGAGCCGCGACGAATATGAATCGTGCGATTTTATTCACAACACAAATCAGGAGATTATTTCCTCTCCGGTTTTCTCTCTCTCTCTCTCTCTCTCTGGACCGGGTTAGTTTTGCCTGTGCGCCGAGCCGGCTGCATCACGCTCTTGTGAAATTGAATCGTTGCGTTCGCAGCCTTAAATTATACGTCGTCGCCGACGCCCACGCGCCTACCTGCCACCCCACCCGGCATATTCGCGCGAGGAGAGCTTCGGTTCTCGTATGAGAGTGAAAGCAAGGGAGAAAGAGAGAGAGAGAGAGAGAGAGAGAGAGAGAGAGAGAGAGAGAGAGAGAGAGAGAGAGA
>NW_022639501.1:886610-901780 GCF_010583005.1 Odontomachus brunneus | reverse complement strand
GCACGAAAGAGAGAGAGAGAGAGAGAGAGAGAGAGAGAGAGAGAGAGAGAGAGAGAGGCAGGCGAAGAATCCGGGTCGCGACGCGCCGTGCCGCGCTTTCTGGATTAAAACGTTTATTTCGACGAGATTGCCTAGCTGCGACCCCTTTTATTACTTTACCTCGGTGACTTCGCGCCTATCTTTCTCCCCCTCCTCTCTCATTTACGCCCCTTTGATACGCGCCTTCGGGCTCCCTTTCATTTTCAGGTGCCTTCGAAGAGGAAGTGGTCCGACGATTCCGTGTCCTTGATTCCGCCATGCTTCGTATCATGCGTCGATGCGAGCAAGTAGGTAGCGCTCCTCTTGGCTGTGCTTTGCCTTCATTCCCGTTGCAAGGTATATATTTTCCGGTTTTAACATGGAGAACGTGTGAAAAACAAAGTGCATATTTCAGGCAGACACCATGCTTAAAACCGGTTGTGTTGTCCAGGTGAATGAAATTTATCGCGAGATCGTTGTTCGGAGATTCGCGACATTCCGTTCATTCTCATTTCAAGACGATGAAACGAGTAGCGAACCGTAACTTAATTGCTAGACTTGTCGTTCAAACTTCTTTTTTACATTTCACCTAGTAGTTTATTCGGACGGAGACGAATAAAAAAGTCTGGTTGAATTAACCAGACACGTTAATGAAACGAATCAGAATTCTGCGTTCAAGTTAACAAGATTCTAGTTAAGTAAACAAAATTTCTGTTTAATCAGAGCATGCAACTATTCAATAATTGAACAGTTGCAAGTTCTTCTTGACCAGAATTCCTTAATTTGCGTTTGTTTAAGAGATTGCTGAAAACTTTACTGACTTTACCGACAGAATACTAAATATTTTTCTACAAAGTTTGCGTTATTTTGGTTTACAGAATTAAAAATGTTTTTACGTAACGAAGTATGTGCAAAAATAAATAGAATTGCTCAATATATGGTGGAAACGAAAAAAAAACTTAAATGTAAAATCTCAAGCTATCAGTTAGTTATCCGTAATATTTGTTTAATTTTGCAGTGTACCCTGAGAGAAGAATTTAGTAAATATTATCAAAATTTGGTTACTATTACTAAATGATAGACGTAAATATAGCGGGCCAAAGCTATGGCAATACTTATTAATTAATTTAGTTTTGTAAAATAAATTATTTATTTGACAGAAGTAAAATTTATTTGCTTTCAGAATATATTTGGTAAATAAAACTTATTGAATAATTGAGCAAAATAAGCGATTTTGTAGTAGTTACAAAATTTTTGGTAGGTTCAACCAACCATCTGTAATAATAGATATTGAAACGATGTAATAGCTGCAAATGAATGAATTTTTCGTTGTGCTGCAACAAAACATATTTATACTGATAACAAAATAGAACTCGTACCTACTGAATTTTTTATTACATGGGATATAACAATTTTATAACAATTATCAAATATCTGCTCATAACTGTAACATATTTCATATTAAATATTTAACATTAAGAAACTATTACTAAATTATTTAATTGATGTTACTGTGAATGCAATTACGTCATACTCCCGATCTATTAAATATTTGGTAATTATTATCATATTTAGTATTAGTTACTAAGGATTCAATGAATTTCAGAACTAAATGCAGTTTATTATAGTTACTAGTCTTTTCTCTTAGTGTATATACCGAAAGTGTGAATGCTCCAAACAGAAAAATTTTGAAGAACATTGTTGTACCTTCGCATCTGAATTCAGAAGCTGAAGAGTATCTGAAAACTTTGTAAAATGATTTCTACACATGTGTGCGCGGTTAGGTTTTCCGTTGAATATGATAAAACAAAGCAATACCCATTTACGAAAGTTATATATGTACAAGAAATACGAAAAGAATAGCGTGATTGTGTTAGTGACGATTATCTCTGCGTTTTCGACATTGTTCGAGTTCGTCATCGACTTCAGCATCCCCTTAATCCAGCCAAATTTCTTTTTGTCCGTGTAAGTAATCAGCAAACTGCTCCTTCACTTGCAATTCTCGAGAGATCATCCGTCGAGGAGCGCAACTCCCGACGTCGGGGGGCGCGGGGAACTGCGCGGGCAATAGTTCGACAGATAATTGACCACGTCGCTCTGTGGACAATAGCGGGTCCGCGGCGTTCGATAAATTAACATGCTCTTCGTGCACTTCGCGCGATCGCAAAAATCATTCCGGGCAGCGCCGTTAACGGACTCTCCCGCGAAACGCCGTTCGAACGCCGGCGATAACTCAGCCATTATCTCGCGAGATCTCTCCTCTCCATCGCGCTGCCGCTGCGGCCACGCCGCGCCGCGCCGCGCCATCGCACCGGCGGCATGCCGTGCTTTTGCCGAGGCGTCCCATCAGTCAATCCCCGCGGAAGTATCGGCCGATGGGCATAAAT
This sequence comes from Odontomachus brunneus, assembly GCF_010583005.1. Taxonomy (NCBI): domain Eukaryota; kingdom Metazoa; phylum Arthropoda; class Insecta; order Hymenoptera; family Formicidae; genus Odontomachus; species Odontomachus brunneus. The sequence goes on along the minus strand of NW_022639501.1, from coordinate 899,375 downwards.
TCGCGTCTCGCGCGCCAGCGCGCGAAACTTGGCGAGAGAGTCGTTGCGCGCGATTCTCGTGCAAGGAGCCCATATTTCTGGTCCGTCCATCGGTGCCCAGGCCTCCATCCGCGGAGGCGATTGGCCGTAGCCGCGGGTGTTCCCCGCCGCTCTTTGAGTCTCTTTCTCTTCTTCGTTCCCCTGCCCTCGCGACGGCGTCGCTCTCCCCCCTCCCTCACTCGCCGTCCCGCTGGCCACCATCGTGCGCCTTCCGAGATCTCTCTTTTAATTCTCGGCTGCTCAATTAAATCAGGGCCGGCTCTTTCGCTCCATCTCGCCCTCTCGCTTCTCCGTCCTCTTCCTCCTCTTTCTTCCTTTTCTCCCCTTTGCTTCCGTCGCTTTGCCCTCCTGCCCCGCTCGTGCTTATCGGCATTATCGGGGAGGCGTCATTGCGCTTTTCATGTATCCCGTGAACGCTCTCGGTGCTTTCTCCTGCCCCGGCGGGCGCTACTATAAACCGGCCGGCGCTAGATTCACGATTCCGTGAAAACGATTCCGTGGTCTCGTCGATAAGTGCTCTCCAATTAGTGCGAAAACATTTCTCCGCTGCTCCTCGCCGCGGCTGCACGAGCGCACGACGGCGCGACGGGGAGAGGAGGCCCGATAACGATCTCGGCAACGAGGATTTCGTGACCCTCGCCAACTCCCGTGAACCCCGCCGTCTTGGCCGGTAGCGGCGAGTAGATCGGTAGCCGTTGGTGTACCTGTCCGAATCGGGCTCCGTGACGTTCCATCGTCGATTGTGGGTTTATTAGCCACGGGCTCGTTACGATTACCGCGTCGGGCGCTCGTCGTTTTTCACGCAGAGTCAAGGGATGCTCGCGTGAGAAGAGTGAAAAATCTATCCATTATAACAAGAAATAACGTTCCTCCGCGCCTGGCGTTTGTCTTCGTGTGTATGTATGTTCAGTCGCAAAATGGTTTGCACGCGTTTTCTCGAATCAAGTCGCGGCGCTTCAAGTTCTTACGATTATAAGCCACTACTGACGTGACTGACGTCACCTTACTGTATAAAATGTATAAAAAAATTACTTTCAAATAATATTCTCTTACCCTAAATTAAATTCTTTCCAGTTTTGTTGCAATTCCAATTTTTATATATTTATATAAGTATTTATATAAATATATTTTTATATATTTTATTATTTTATATATTTTATATATTTTATTTTTCCTAATTATATTTAGTTATTCTTTCCAATTGTCAAAATATATAAAAAAATTACTTTCAAATAATATTTTCTTACCCTAAATTAAATTCTTTCCGGTTTTAGTGCAATTCCAATTTTTATATATTTATATAAGTATTTATATAAATTTTTTTTTATATATTTTATTATTTTATATATTTTATATATTTTATTTTTCCTAATTATATTTAGTTATTCTTTCCAATTGTCAAAATATATAAAAAAATTACTTTCAAATAATATTTTCTTACCCTAAATTAAATTCTTTCCGGTTTTAGTGCAATTCCAATTTTTATATATTTATATAAGTATTTATATAAATTTTTTTTTATATATTTTATTATTTTATATATTTTATATATTTTATTTTTCCTAATTATATTTAGTTATTCTTTCCAATTGTCAAAATATATAAAAAAATTACTTTCAAATAATATTTTCTTACCCTAAATTAAATTCTTTCCGGTTTTAGTGCAATTCCAATTTTTATATATTTATATAAGTATTTATATAAATTTTTTTTTATATATTTTATTATTTTATATATTTTATATATTTTATTTTTCCTAATTATATTTCATTATTCTTTCCAATTGTTAAAATATATAAAAAAATTACTTTCAAATAATATTCTCTTACCTTAAATTAAATTCTTTCCAGTTTTATTGCAATTTCAATTTTTATATATTTATATAAATATTTATATAAATATATTTTTATATATCTTATTATTTTATATATTTTATATATTTTATTTTTCCTAATTATATTTAATTATTCTTTCCAATTGTCAAAATGTATAAAAAAATTACTTTCAAATAATATTCTCTTACCCTAAATTAAATTCTTTCCAGTTTTATTGCAATTCCAATTTTTATATATTTATATAAATATTTATATAAATATATTTTTACATATTTTTTATATATTTTATTATTTTATATATTTTATATATTTTATTTTTCCTAATTATATTGAATTATTCTTTCCAATTGTCACACCCTGACTCTCTGTCATTTCGGCTCTTGTCATCACTGCGCGATTACTGCGCGTATACGTCACATGCGCATCAGCAGCGACTTTTAATCGTGAGCATTCGAAACGCTTCCTTTCCACAAAAAGTGCGCAAACTGTTTTGCAACTGGCCACACACGCGGTCAGCTGATGGCTCCAGCTTCTTCATTTTCACAAACTTTCCACCGGACTTTCCACTGTGAGCTACACGTTCATTCGCTTCTCTGGAATAGACATCCTCTCAGCGATCGCGGGCTTATTTATTCACAAGTGATTTTCAATATCTTCGTCACGCCCACGGGTGATCGTCGCCGTGTTTGCGAGTCATTTGCGCGGCGGGCGAGGGCACTCGAGGGGTTCTTTTTCCGTCAGAGTAATTTCCGTGGCCGGATCCGCAAGGGCGAGACGACGCATCATCGACAAGGCGTACCGGCGGTCGGTGGTGTACCGTAAATCCCAAAGGAGCGTCCATTGAGCCCGGGAGAAGGCCGGCTATTAGGGCCATCACCGGCATGCTAAATGACATCGGTGGAGAGCGCTTAGTCGGGCTAAGGACGACATAAAGTTGCGTGTACGAAAATGAATGTTTGCTGGAATTTATTATTGCCGGGCCCGGCTCGTAACTCAAAGGAGGCTGGCGTTATCTTCATCAGGGGCTGCACCGGCCCCGGCCTGAGCGCCGCGTGAGCCCTCGCGATGCCCAGCATCATTCGTATTAGGAACATTCGCGCACACTCGCGCGCCCGTGCGAATCCCCACGCGCGCGGGCATTAGTCTGCGTAAGCGCTCGCATATATCTGCGGCTGATGCGCGTCCGTCCTTCAGTAACGTTCGATGTTCGTTTCTTCGCGCCACGCTCCCCGAAACCTTCAGAGAGATCTTGTTACGTTCGAGATCAATTGTACAGTCACAGTACGGAGGAGGATGTCTTCATTTCTTCCGAATACGGATAGAATTGTCGCCTCTTCGCGACAAGAGCTGGCGAGGGGCGCGGGTAGCCTCCGCGATCGACGTAGTTCTTGTTTTGAAAATAATATTTCCAACTACTCGTCCCTCTATTCTTTCCCTTCAAAATTGTCACAATCAGCCGTGGAGGGTGAACCTTGCATTTCTGTCTCGCTCGCGCCGCGCACAAACGCAATGCATCGCTCGTCCCGACATCCTCAATTTTGGAAACTTTCCATCTACACATCCAGATTGAACGTAATTAATTAAATTGCTTCGTATGCGATGCAAGTGGAATCGCTGAGTTTATTTGAATCGGGAGGTCGGAAGATTTTTGAAAACAGTGACACACGCGCGCGCGATGGAAGCCGCTGCGCAAAATTCACGCTGTTAAATTATGAAAGCGTCTTACGTGCTCGATTTCTGATGCGGCGAGGGATGCTTTTCAACACAGGTATTCGGGATCTGTCGATAAGCGGAAAAGGTGCAAGTGGATTTGGCAGCCGCTTCGCGGAAATGCTCAATATTTACGTCGCCGTTCGATCGGCCGTCAGGAGCAGGTAAGGCCAGTTGAAAATAAGAGCAGCGGAGGGCAAAGTGACGTGGAAGTTATCCACAGTAGAAGAGGAACGGACGCATCAGGCGAACAAGCCACAGGTTGGCTGACTTCCGTTAAGATGGCGCCAAGGGTGCTTCAGGTCTGAAGGAATTCCCAGTCCGGGTATGGCACGTTTTCGCCACGTTTCTCCTTCAACAGCCGTCTCATTTGAATCTCCGGAGGGTCTTCGCACTCTCCACGATGCCAGTTATTCAGAAAAATATCTTCCAGCGGAAAGTTCGCAAATTGTAAGGCTTAGGTATTGCAGGAAACTGCAGAGGCGAAAAATCCAAATTGTCTCAGAAGGGACACGACGTATGCGAAGGGACACAACTATCGCGGCTTTATCGGTAAAAAGTGAAGAAAACAATAAATCGCATCGATACAAGTCATGTCGATGCACAAAGAACGAAGTGTTATGGTCAGCATCGAGTAATATACTCGGCCAAATGCCAATATACATTCCAAGCCGAGAGATACAAGGATACCACAGATAATAAAAGTAGTACAGATCGTACTTTCTTCAACGCTGCGTCCCGCCAACATGCAGATCGATCGATCTGTCGAATATCTCGCATGAAAAATTCCTTTTAGTGTACAACATATCTGTAATATGTATCCATTACATCTGCCGGTGAATAAACTGGCGGTAACTCGGGATAAATAGACGGAAGGTCGGTCTCTCGAACAATGGAGACGAGCTTCCATATGGAAGCAGCGCGCGATACCAGAACGAACGAGACGCGGCAGGAGAAGAAGCAGCGAGCGTCGAAGAGGAAGCAGAAGAGAAGAGAGGAGGCGGTGGAAGAATAGGCAGTACCAGACGAGAGGCAGGCGAGCCCGAGGAAGGTGAGAGCGAGGCACGGCGGACAGCAGGTGCTTTGTCACCGCGCGAGTAAATCCGGCCAGTTCTGTTGCGCCTCTGCATAGCACTTTGCGAGTCGCGGCTTCGCAGTCCTCCACACACGCGCGCGCGCACGCTTTTGTACCGATGACGTCACTGAAATATGGTTGGCCTTTTTTCGACAGTGGCAAGCAGCGGCGGGGAGGAGGTTGAAGGGTCGCGCGGGGCCCGTGCGCCGAGCGGTACGGGTCTGCGCGGGCCTGCAGCCAGATGAGAGGCAGGGGCGAGAGGAAGGGGGAGCGTTTTTGTTTCCTGGTGACATTTATTTGGGCGCTGGGGGACGTCGGGGTCCGCGCTTTGCATAAGTCAGGTGTACCCGTGTGTGAGTGCAGGCACTGTGATATAAATCCTGGCGCGAGGAGACTGCCCAGTGGCTACCTCCTCCTCCTTCTCTTCCTCCTCCTCCACCCGTTCTTCGTCGCTCCGATGTCCTTTCCTTCTCGCTCTCTCTCTCTCTCTCTCTCTCTCTCCATCCACCACGTGTCTTCCCGCACGCTTGCTTCTCTCCTTTCTACTCTTTCTCTCTCTCTCTCTCTTTCTGCTTCCTTCTTCTTCCGCACCAGGTTCCCTCGTCCCCTCGTCTTTACTGCGGGACTCTCGAGCGCAGTATGGTGCACCCTGTTCTGCATATAATGTACCCAACCACCGTTTCACCCGCATCCCTCCCCCCTCCCCTTCGACTGGACTCGCTCCACCCCTCCGACACATGCACGTCGGCCGATCGGTGCAACGTTGATGACCCACGAAAGGATCATTACCGAACCAACGAGTACCACGGTGTCCTCTCCGGGCTCCCGAAGGAACACGGCCGCCCCCTGCTCGGGAGGACTCGTTTGAATGCCGGCGCTGGTACCGAAAACTAACGAGCTGATAAGGTGCCGGCCGCGGCGGAACGGACGAGCGAGTCCGCGATCGTGCAATTACATGATTAGTATGGATAGATACAGTATTTACGAGGCGGTATTTTTCGTACGTCGTTCTCTGCTTCATCGAGCTGTCGGCGGAACATCGACGGATTCGTTAATATATCCCGATCGTTAATATATAGCGTACGCCGGACATAATTTTTTCCTTTAAATAATGATATTCGAGCACACCTGTCGACATTTACCTGCGGTGAATTTCAAAGTGATTAATCTCATCAAAGCACACGAGAAAAGAGTCTCAGTTCGAGCGACTGAATAAGAGCCAAATGAAAATTCGTCGACGCGAAATGTGGTATCTGTGTTACCGAAAACATTTGTCTGAACACTCAACAATATTCAAACTTGGCCGCAATAACTGAGAAATATTGACTTCAGTAGTAATCTTCTACTGGAGATCTTTCTACTCCTACACGGGGAAGATATTATAGTTTCTTTTCATATAAATTCTTTTCAAACTTATTATGTTTTTAGTAGTAGTGCGGAAATAGATTGTAGTAAGGAATGTAATAAATTTCATTAGGAAAATAGCAAATCTTTTAATAGCTTCACTTTATAGCATAGTTTTTAATAGCTAATAGTTTCATCTCCTAAAATATATAAGTAACACATACTAGATGAAAGGACAATCAATTACGACAGAATGATCTACTTCCTTGTAGCAAAGTTCTTTAGTAATTTTTGCCGTAAAATTCTCTACGACCAGCTTTTCATCCGGTCCCTATCCTTACCAAGGAACGGAAAATTCAGTTACACCAACGGAAAATTGTTGCATAGCACTCTAATCTTTGCAACATATAAGATGGAAAATTTTGCACAAGTTCTCAGTATCCATCATTCGGTACTTATCGTTCGGTATTCAGTGAAACATCTCGTTTCTGAATTTGTCGTCCTACAACGTCGCGCACACACGCACACCGGCGAAGGGTTGCATCGGGTTACGAAGCAACCCCGTTGAGTCGCCGCTGAAATAGATCTGGGCCACAAGGACCTCGTAACGACCGACCGCGAAGACCGATGCGCGAATCGCGGTAATCTTAAATCGATATCTCGGGGTGTTTAGTAGATTTACCGGGGAAGTCGGGGCACATATAATCCGATCGTAACAGCCGATGGTTGATGCCGTGCTTCATCGTAACGAACGGTCGCCGCGCTACCGCTGCACTCTACGTAATACGTTTCAGATAAGCTAAGAACGTAGTAACTCTCGCGCCGTAATAATTCTAACAGACGTACGAGGGCCCTGCTGAATTCGAGTTTCTTAAGCACGGCGGGAGGAGCGCGCGCGGGCGCGCGATCGACGATCGCGCTGTCGAAGGCGCGGTGTTGAAATTCAAGCGGCGACTAAAACGGACGAGCGTAATTGCACGTTGCGCGCGGAGAGGCTCCCGGAGTCACTGTCCGCGCACAAATGCGCGCGTGTAGCAGCACGCCGCACTGTCCAAGATTCGAATCGCGGGTCTCTACGGCGTATGATAATAAGCCGTTTCGCAATTACACGCGACGATCAATCGTAAGAATTATAATGCGAAAAATATTCGCTCGGCGAGGCGCAGCTGCGAGCTGATGCTTCCTCCTTATTTCCTGGGAATTGCCTGCATGCGCGCGACTCCCTTCCCAACCACACATGTTCGATTGCTCTCGTGATGAGCATCGGATCGATTTCGTCGACGTGTAATAAGCTCACCGGGCAGGTCATACGTTCTTTTTAATGAAGTCGAATTGACATCGAAACGCGCGCGTCTTGCATTTTATTCGGCGGGATATCGATTGCGGGTAAGAGAGAGAGAGAGAGAGAGAGAGAGAGAGGGGGGAGGAAGGAGAAAGAGAGATGTGAAAGAGGGATGTGGATAGGCGCCTCCTGTACCCCCTCCTCAAAGGAAGAAAAGAAAAAGAACAGGTATGCGACGATGGTACTTTCGATCGCGAATAATTCAGACGGGGGAGTCGTTTAAACGTCCGAGCACGTCGCTCGACAGGTGTAGGCATCGATTAGCATAAGGTAACGACGCCAGCGAACACGTAAACACGTCCCGGCCGGGCGATCGATGGATCACGATCGCGCCGATCTTTCCGACGATCATGATTAAAGTGGGTCTTTAGAGTGCTCGACGTAACGGATCGCCCGTTCGTCGAAAGGAGCACTTCTTGAGGGACAAACTCCGTATATTCTCGGATGGATCGTCCTGCTTCGTCCGCGCGGCTGCTTCTTTCACCTGTGTGAGCAGCCCGGATGACCTTGGCTGTGATTAACACCCAGGTAAGCAGAAACACCGGCTCGCATATACGTCGACCTGCCGAGCAGGTTCAAGGTCTCTTCTCTCTCCCTCCCCTCTCTCCCATCTTTCATTATCTCTCTCTTTCTCTCTGCCGGTACCGAATTTTAGGGAAACTGCGCGCGTCGATTGAACCTCGTCGCGCTGCACGTCACAGATTATTTAGTCCATCCGAGTCGAAATTTTGATTCTACCTTCAATGTTCCACTTGACGCGTATTTTGACACTCTGCAGTCTGTATCAACCTCTTTTGATTTCATCTAATCTATCAGCTTTGTCGGCAAGTCCTCCTTAGAATCTACAAGTGGAATTTTATGCGTTATCTGCCAATTAAAGGCGCTAAGTGGGATCCCACTTTCCATGTCTACCACGTATTCACTGATCCTTCAGAGTATACAGATGTTAGAAAGTTCAGGTTGCAAAGTAGGGCTAAAATTTCAACGCGTCTCTAGAGGAAATTGCGGCGGTTATTACATTCATATATTCTACAGTCAGAAACAAAATTTATGTGATTTCAAGTGAAACGGCACTAAAAGTTGCTGTTGTTATGTGTCTGTCTGTACAGTTTTCACAATTTGCACAATTCTTATGATATATAATGTTCAATTAGTACATCTTCGTATGCATAGTTGCCTTGAACGAAGGAACATTACTGCCTCTCTGTTGTGGTCTACCGAACAAATACTACGGTTGAGAGATTCGTAGGGTTTGGTTGCACCATGCATCACTGAAAGTACCGCTCAAACACGACAGGCAACAAAGAAGGCCAATGTACCTCTTCCAGAGAATACTATGGTTATTGCAACTATCTTGTACGCATGGACGAAAAATAACAATAACATTTTGTCGTGGCAACCATATTTAGGCAAGCGATGTCCTTGTTCTCTTAAAGTGAATCAGTGAAAAATCATTGAAAGCAGTAAATATACACTGATTTGCAACTATAAGTATAGCACTGAAACTGCTCAGTGCTATACATATAACTGATATCAGTGACTATTCACTGATTCACTTTAAGAGAGTGGTGTTTTTTTCGTGTACACTGAAAAATTCATTTAGTTGTGTTAATCAAAATTTGGTTAAAATAGGGTCGAACAAATGTTTTAGTTGTGAGAGCTAAAATTTCGTTCTTTCTAACAAAGATTTGATTCTCTGAAACTAAACCTGTTTCATTTTTGTTTCAAAAAATCAAACCTTTGGTTCAAAATACCAAATATTGGTTGTCACAACCAAAACATTTGTTCCACCTTATTTTAACTAAATTTTGGTTAACTCAACTAAATGAGTTTTTCAATGTATACTACTGTGTCCAAAAAGTAAGACCAATTTTCAAGTTAAATTGCGCGGGTATATCGAATGTCAGAAATATTTTTTCTAAATTGGTAGCACTGTGACAGACATCTGTATCAAATTATACGTCGTTTGCGTGAAGCTATTCGCAAAAAGAGGCCGGAATTGTGGAAAGACAACTCTTGGTTTTTGCACCACGATAATGCGCCATCTCACACTGCATTGGTTCTTCGAGACCATTTCGCTAAAAATTCGACCCATATCGTTCCACAACCACCATATTCACCTGATTTGGCACCGTGTGACTTCTGGCTATTCTCTAAATTCAAAAGACCGCTCCGGGGACACCGTTTTGTCTCGATTGAAGAGATACAAGCTGAATCGAAGAAAGCTTTGAAGGCCATTCCGGAAATCGACTTTAACAACTGTTTCGAGGGTTGGAAAAAACGTTGGCATAAGTGTATTGTGTCTGAGGGGGATTACTTTGAAGGCGACGAAATAGATTTGGAATAATAAATAAAGATTTAAAAAAAAACATTTTAAATTGGTCTTACTTTTTGGACACAGTAGTATATTCGTTGCTTTGTACGTGAGATTTGTAAGCTCTGACGTGCCAGGAGGTCTCCCGAATGGAATTCGAGAATGAAGCGAATGAAATCGCAACTGACTGCTGATTTCGCGCGGGCACAAGGATCTACCCATTGCGAGACGTGCGCGATTCCGCCCTCGCGGTACCATCTTCCGAGCACGACGCAGCCGACCCAGGTGATCATATTGGATTTATGCGCCGCTCGGTATAATGGCCTATTATCGGCGCACATTGTAATGACCGGATCAGCCGATGTTAATGGGGGATAGCGGATTCTTTTTTGCAACGGTGTAGCAACCGCGAAACTGCGCGCGGCACCGCTACCGGAGCCGGCCGCAGCGGCCTACAGTTGCCTACAGGGCGATCCTTATAAGGGCTGTCAACCGTAGTCGCCCGGATAGGATAATAAGATACCTTCTTGCTGCCGCTTCTTGGACAACGGGCGGTGGCTGTCCCGGATCGTGACTATCCTGTCACGAGGCAGCGCATGCGATGCTCGCGCACTAGCGTCCTCCTTCCTCCCTGACTCCCGGACTCGTTCCTCTGCGTCGCGCTCGTGCGTATCCTTGATGTTCCCGACACCTCCTTAAATCGCGTTCGACGTCTAACCAAGAAAGATGGACCCCTTCCTGGGATGTGCTGCGGCCTCGTTTGACAGATCGAGCGTGTTGAGGGAGGAAAAAAAAACTGTGGGCGTTTGCGTCGTTAGAACGGAAGAGGAACAAGAGAGGAAGATTTATTGTCTTGTGCAAGTGCTACGTGTGTACACGCATATGAATAACGAATCACGAAAGGATGACGTATGATGAGGCAAGAACTAGGCGAATGTAGGTGGAGAGATCCGCGGGTATTAGAATGCATTTTGCGATGAGACCGACGTGTGGTGGACTCGTGTTTTCTTGTTGTGGTATGAACTCGTGTGCATCTCTTCTTTAGGGATCCGAACCAGACGGCTCTCTCTCTCTCTTTCTCTCTTTGAGGAGACAATGGCAGAAACACCGAGCTTTTCCGTTTTGCTCATTTTCGCGCTTCTCACTAATACCTACATTTAATTCCATTTTAATATAATCTCACGTCCCCGAAATATACGGCGAATGTCCGTCCAGAGCAATACTCGACGAGATACCGATAGTCCCGAGAGCGACCTAATCCTACACGTTACACACATATAGGCGGGCAAGTATCGAAGTTCACGAGGATCGAACGCACCGGGGTCCGCAGATCGTATCTGGCGAGCGAGTTTACGTAGAAATCCGCGTTCTACCGCTGGAGAGCAAGCAGCCGAGCTGGACCGACCTAACTTTACCGCTCTCCAGGAGTCAGCCCCCTCGGCTGCTAGTATCGCACTACGAATCGTCTCCCCTGGATCTTTGCCGCATACATTATCGCTCGGACTACGGCGAAAGCTCGCCGGCGAGGAAATAATTTTGGTTACCATTCCGGCGCGGAGGTACTTCGACACGGAGAAAAAAGTCAATTTGACTAACAAATTATCTTCTCGTGCGCGAGCCGATGAATGTTCATCTTTGGGATTAGACACTTCATGGCGTCCGTTGTACGAGGAAACACAATATACCGCGGATATTAAATGAACGCGCCAATTACTTGTCAGGGTTATTTCAAATTATTTTCACTGAATTATTTTCTCAATGCTCAATATGCAATCCTTTACAGAATTCTAATCGTGTATATATTTTGTATTTTACAGAAAAAATCTTAGAGAAAAGGCTTACGAATGTCGAGAAGCAATCGATTCACTGATAATCAGCTGTCGCGTAGCAATATTTCGGTGCATACTGAGAAAAAATACTTGAAAATTTGTTTATGGGATACAAAGTTTATTTCTGTGAAGTAAAGTTTTATTTTTATGACTTATAGCCCGCAAATGAATTTTCAAATATTTCTTTTCTCAGTGTACGAAGTGTGAACGTGCCGAAAGCTCAAAGCTTGCATACCAGGCGTCATATGAATCTTATCATTTATTCATTAGAATATCTTACGGATTTTTAACCTTACATATAATGCGTTGAGTTGAAAATCGCCGTAAATCGTAATAAATATCAAATTGTATCACCCGGAAGAATTAGTCCTGTATACTGAGGGAAAAATGTATGATACTTGGAACTATAATGGCATAGTAAAAAGATTATAGTTAGGAATATTATTTTTATAGTCAATTTCAGCATAATTGTAATATTTACAATATAATTTCACTTACAATATAATTTCATTTACAATTTAATTTCATTATATTGTAATATTTACAATATAAGCATAGTATAACTGACCTATGTAAAACTTTTACAAGAATTATAATTATTTGAAATGAAAAATATAGTAAGGTTGCAAATATTGAATGGTAAGAGAAATTAACTATTTTATATAGTCAATACAATTGGGATATTTGGAAAATATAGGTACATGTAACTATATTCCCAAAGTGTGCTTTACTATATACACAGAGTAATAATATGGTGACTATAAGTCTGTTTTAATTCTGCTATATCTTTATGTTTAGATGAACTATAAATATATGTTTGAGGCCAAAACGAACTATAAAATATAGTGAGATTATAGTTATTCCAACTATTTTTTTTTTCTCTCAGTGTAGTATGTAGTGAGAAAAAATTACGTTTTAATAATAACGATAATAATAAATAAGAGTCACACACATACACACGGCATACATATGACAGCTGGTGTGACTTGAGTTTTCGAGTGTTCATACAAAACGTAAACCACGTGCGTTCGTCACACACGCACAGGATGCACTTAGACGTGCGCGGTTAGCTCGGTCGAAAGCCAGTGACGTTTATGGGCCCATACGACGGTTACTCGGAGCGAGCTGATCGATTCATAAAGCATCCGGGCCGTGATTCTCTGGTAGTCACAAATCAACTCAACTGGATCGTTTGGGCCCAGTGTTTCGGCGGTCTGCGGTGCAGTCGAGCAGAAAGAGAGAGAGAGAGAGAGAGAGAGAGAGAGAGAGAGAGAGAA
>NW_022639501.1:886302-886600 GCF_010583005.1 Odontomachus brunneus | reverse complement strand
CTAAATTGGTAGCACTGTGACAGACATCTGTATCAAATTATACGTCGTTTGCGTGAAGCTATTCGCAAAAAGAGGCCGGAATTGTGGAAAGACAACTCTTGGTTTTTGCACCACGATAATGCGCCATCTCACACTGCATTGGTTCTCCGAGACCATTTCGCTAAAAATTCGACCCATATCGTTCCACAACCATCATATTCACCTGATTTAGCACCGTGTGACTTCTGGCTATTCCCTAAACTCAAAAGACCGCTCCGGGGACACCGTTTTGACTCGATTGAAGAGATACAAGCTGAAT
>NW_022639501.1:882869-886247 GCF_010583005.1 Odontomachus brunneus | reverse complement strand
CCATCTCACACTGCATTGGTTCTTCGAGACCATTTCGCTAAAAATTCGACCCATATCGTTCCACAACCACCATATTCACCTGATTTGGCACCGTGTGACTTCTGGCTATTCTCTAAATTCAAAAGACCGCTCCGGGGACACCGTTTTGTCTCGATTGAAGAGATACAAGCTGAATCGAAGAAAGCTTTGAAGGCCATTCCGGAAATCGACTTTAACAACTGTTTCGAGGGTTGGAAAAAACGTTGGCATAAGTGTATTGTGTCTGAGGGGGATTACTTTGAAGGCGACGAAATAGATTTGGAATAATAAATAAAGATTTAAAAAAAAACATTTTAAATTGGTCTTACTTTTTGGACACAGTAGTATATTCGTTGCTTTGTACGTGAGATTTGTAAGCTCTGACGTGCCAGGAGGTCTCCCGAATGGAATTCGAGAATGAAGCGAATGAAATCGCAACTGACTGCTGATTTCGCGCGGGCACAAGGATCTACCCATTGCGAGACGTGCGCGATTCCGCCCTCGCGGTACCATCTTCCGAGCACGACGCAGCCGACCCAGGTGATCATATTGGATTTATGCGCCGCTCGGTATAATGGCCTATTATCGGCGCACATTGTAATGACCGGATCAGCCGATGTTAATGGGGGATAGCGGATTCTTTTTTGCAACGGTGTAGCAACCGCGAAACTGCGCGCGGCACCGCTACCGGAGCCGGCCGCAGCGGCCTACAGTTGCCTACAGGGCGATCCTTATAAGGGCTGTCAACCGTAGTCGCCCGGATAGGATAATAAGATACCTTCTTGCTGCCGCTTCTTGGACAACGGGCGGTGGCTGTCCCGGATCGTGACTATCCTGTCACGAGGCAGCGCATGCGATGCTCGCGCACTAGCGTCCTCCTTCCTCCCTGACTCCCGGACTCGTTCCTCTGCGTCGCGCTCGTGCGTATCCTTGATGTTCCCGACACCTCCTTAAATCGCGTTCGACGTCTAACCAAGAAAGATGGACCCCTTCCTGGGATGTGCTGCGGCCTCGTTTGACAGATCGAGCGTGTTGAGGGAGGAAAAAAAAACTGTGGGCGTTTGCGTCGTTAGAACGGAAGAGGAACAAGAGAGGAAGATTTATTGTCTTGTGCAAGTGCTACGTGTGTACACGCATATGAATAACGAATCACGAAAGGATGACGTATGATGAGGCAAGAACTAGGCGAATGTAGGTGGAGAGATCCGCGGGTATTAGAATGCATTTTGCGATGAGACCGACGTGTGGTGGACTCGTGTTTTCTTGTTGTGGTATGAACTCGTGTGCATCTCTTCTTTAGGGATCCGAACCAGACGGCTCTCTCTCTCTCTTTCTCTCTTTGAGGAGACAATGGCAGAAACACCGAGCTTTTCCGTTTTGCTCATTTTCGCGCTTCTCACTAATACCTACATTTAATTCCATTTTAATATAATCTCACGTCCCCGAAATATACGGCGAATGTCCGTCCAGAGCAATACTCGACGAGATACCGATAGTCCCGAGAGCGACCTAATCCTACACGTTACACACATATAGGCGGGCAAGTATCGAAGTTCACGAGGATCGAACGCACCGGGGTCCGCAGATCGTATCTGGCGAGCGAGTTTACGTAGAAATCCGCGTTCTACCGCTGGAGAGCAAGCAGCCGAGCTGGACCGACCTAACTTTACCGCTCTCCAGGAGTCAGCCCCCTCGGCTGCTAGTATCGCACTACGAATCGTCTCCCCTGGATCTTTGCCGCATACATTATCGCTCGGACTACGGCGAAAGCTCGCCGGCGAGGAAATAATTTTGGTTACCATTCCGGCGCGGAGGTACTTCGACACGGAGAAAAAAGTCAATTTGACTAACAAATTATCTTCTCGTGCGCGAGCCGATGAATGTTCATCTTTGGGATTAGACACTTCATGGCGTCCGTTGTACGAGGAAACACAATATACCGCGGATATTAAATGAACGCGCCAATTACTTGTCAGGGTTATTTCAAATTATTTTCACTGAATTATTTTCTCAATGCTCAATATGCAATCCTTTACAGAATTCTAATCGTGTATATATTTTGTATTTTACAGAAAAAATCTTAGAGAAAAGGCTTACGAATGTCGAGAAGCAATCGATTCACTGATAATCAGCTGTCGCGTAGCAATATTTCGGTGCATACTGAGAAAAAATACTTGAAAATTTGTTTATGGGATACAAAGTTTATTTCTGTGAAGTAAAGTTTTATTTTTATGACTTATAGCCCGCAAATGAATTTTCAAATATTTCTTTTCTCAGTGTACGAAGTGTGAACGTGCCGAAAGCTCAAAGCTTGCATACCAGGCGTCATATGAATCTTATCATTTATTCATTAGAATATCTTACGGATTTTTAACCTTACATATAATGCGTTGAGTTGAAAATCGCCGTAAATCGTAATAAATATCAAATTGTATCACCCGGAAGAATTAGTCCTGTATACTGAGGGAAAAATGTATGATACTTGGAACTATAATGGCATAGTAAAAAGATTATAGTTAGGAATATTATTTTTATAGTCAATTTCAGCATAATTGTAATATTTACAATATAATTTCACTTACAATATAATTTCATTTACAATTTAATTTCATTATATTGTAATATTTACAATATAAGCATAGTATAACTGACCTATGTAAAACTTTTACAAGAATTATAATTATTTGAAATGAAAAATATAGTAAGGTTGCAAATATTGAATGGTAAGAGAAATTAACTATTTTATATAGTCAATACAATTGGGATATTTGGAAAATATAGGTACATGTAACTATATTCCCAAAGTGTGCTTTACTATATACACAGAGTAATAATATGGTGACTATAAGTCTGTTTTAATTCTGCTATATCTTTATGTTTAGATGAACTATAAATATATGTTTGAGGCCAAAACGAACTATAAAATATAGTGAGATTATAGTTATTCCAACTATTTTTTTTTTCTCTCAGTGTAGTATGTAGTGAGAAAAAATTACGTTTTAATAATAACGATAATAATAAATAAGAGTCACACACATACACACGGCATACATATGACAGCTGGTGTGACTTGAGTTTTCGAGTGTTCATACAAAACGTAAACCACGTGCGTTCGTCACACACGCACAGGATGCACTTAGACGTGCGCGGTTAGCTCGGTCGAAAGCCAGTGACGTTTATGGGCCCATACGACGGTTACTCGGAGCGAGCTGATCGATTCATAAAGCATCCGGGCCGTGATTCTCTGGTAGTCACAAATCAACTCAACTGGATCGTTTGGGCCCAGTGTTTCGGCGGTCTGCGGTGCAGTCGAGCAGAAAGAGAGAGAGAGAGAGAGAGAGAGAGAGAGAGAGAGAGAGA
>NW_022639501.1:876024-878824 GCF_010583005.1 Odontomachus brunneus | reverse complement strand
AGAGAGAGAGAGAGAGAGAGAGAGAGAGAGAGAGAGAGAGAGAGAGAATGCACCTATGGGCTCGCGCTACCGCACCAAGACGGACACAAGAGAATCAAGGAGGAGGGAAGGAAGGAAGAGGGGGTGGTAGGGGGGTCGTGCGTATCCAACGTACGTTGGTTGAGCACGGAGGAGAGCCCATCGTGGAGCCAACACCGTACCTTCGTCTTCTTCGTGGTCTCTCGCAATGGACGCGGTGTGATACACGTAAGGCGACGCCCTTAAATCACCGCGGGCCCCGAACCTTCCCTCCGGCCCCTTCGCCCCACCGCCGAGCCTTCGGAGAAGGCTGGGGCTCGGAGTAAAAAAAGATGGATTTATAAGGGGCCGCGAGAGAGCAGCCTGGCGTTTCGGAGATTCCTCTCGTTTGCGATTCGGGGACGTATCGCCCTCGAACTGCGCCTTATGCCTCTCCCTCGAGAGCGCCCTATCGATCCGAGGATTATGCGCGATCTTGGGTCCCACCGAGCCAACTGCCGCAGAATGTGCGCTCGTTTTAAGAAGATGCATGGACGCAGATGCATCATATCCCTCTTGCTGCTGTATTTATCAACACGCGCGACCAATATACGACGTGGTCGGATCTTTCTTCCTTTGTCAGTGCGTGCAGCACTGTCAAATAATTCTGAATTAAATCAGATTTCTTATTACCATTTATAAACGTGACAAAATTTCATAAAAGTGTAACTTCAAAAGTCTAAATGTCCCCGATGTGAATTTTGTTTTTAAATTTCCAGGAATCCAAGTTCCAATTTTAAGGACAGAAATATTAATATATCGAAAGACTCCACTCTAAGTAAGATTAACGGTCTAAAAAAAGTATAAAGAAGGATCTTTATAGAGCTGAGGAAGCTCTTAGAGTATGTCGAGGAAGCCCTTTCTTACATTTTTATTTGTCTGATTTAAAGTTTCTCAATTTAAGAATCTCTCTTGCTTTGCTTTATTCGAGAGTACAAGTTAACAAATTAGTCGTATTTATAGACCGGTCCTATATTCAAGATTGTCTCAATTTAATTTTCAGATGATGCAGCCGTGGAAGCCGTCTTTACCGTCCTCACGCCTCAGATCTGAAGATGAACTCAAGACGATCTCGGATCGGACCAGAAATACGGATCGCAGCGTCAGTCGCCCGACCATATTTAATAACCATTCTCGCCGCGTCGCATGACGCGATTATTACACCCGACAGGATGCACTTTGCGTGTTGCGTACATGCCTGCACGTATGTCTTACAGCCCTGCGGAGTCTCTCGCGCAACCTACAAGGGGGAGGCCATATTGCGCGGCCTTGATATTTACGATTGAAACAAATCAAATGTTATCAAGCATTCCGGGCCGGCGATAAAGAACACAGAGGGGACGCGGAGGTATTCGAAGCTCCCTGGGGAGACGTCATCGGGAAATCCTCCGCCGGTGGCATCTCGCGAGCGTTCACCCACGTCATATTTGCGGCACGCGTTATACACCGCTGACAATTATTACGTGATAACCAGCGTGCTATTACGCCTCCTAAAAGAATTCTCGAGGGTAATTGTTCATCTACATGTCTCGAAGCGCACGCGATCTGTATCTACTTGAGATACAGCGACACGAATGAGTCCGTGATATTTAAATAAAGCGACAAAGCGGAATGTCATTCCGAAGGAACTGCTCGAAATCTTAGTTCTCCTTCAACTTGAACTTTCTAACATCTGTATATGGATCAGTGTGTTCGAGCTGAAATTTTAGCCATATCTTCGATCTAAATTTTCTAACATCTGTACGTCCTGAGAAGGACCGGTATCTTTGATAAAAAAGAAAACAGAAATCCCACTTAGTACCTCTAAATGACAGAAGACGCACAAAGTGCCACATGTGGATTCCAAAGAAAACTTGTATCGTAAAACTGTTAAATAGAATCAAAAGAGGTTGATATAAGCTTCGGAGTATCAAAATAATTGGAATATTGAGGTCAAAAGTAGAATCAAAATTTTGATTCGTTCAATTCACATAGAAAGTAAAGTCTCATTTAACGCATCTAAATGATAGAAAACGCGCCAATTCTAGAGTATCAAAATAGGCGTTAAGTGGAGCATTAAGGTCGAAAGTAGGATCAAAATTTCGACTCGGTGAAAGATATTGCCCGCCGACATGCGGAGGGCAGTCCTCTCCCGGAAACTCTCATCTTTGATTTTCCGCAATCTTCCTGAGGTCGACACGCAACACTTATCCCGTGGAGCGAAGGACGTTCGCCGGCATTCGATAACTCACGATTAGCGTAACACGCTCAGAACAAGATATCGTCGTCGCGCATGGCAGCGCCGAGCAAAAAGTCCGCTTGTTTCGGCGTGGACGCGCTCTTAAATCCTCGGGGGAACGGCGCGAACAGCAAAACGTGCAGAAAGCTGGACGAGGAGCGCCGGAACGGCGCGAGAGGGACGCAGAGAGACGGCTGCACGGACGCGCGCATCGTGGTTTTTCAATCGGGTTTCGGCGCGTCCTTTAATTCGTCGAGGATAACGCCTCGCTTCTCCCGCACATTCGTATACACACGCACACACACGCACGTACGCGCGCGCGCGCGCGCGGTACGTTTCTGCATTTGCATTCTCTCGCATAAGAGATGCACACGCACGCCGACAAGTAGACAGCGGGCATCGAATGTTTAATTCAAGGTACGCGAAACAGGGCCCTGCGTGAGAATGAGAGGGTAGCCGTGCGTGCGTGAGCGCGCAGAGAAAGAGAGAGAGAGAGAGAGAGAGAGAGAGAGAGAGAGAGAGGGA
>NW_022639501.1:841590-873944 GCF_010583005.1 Odontomachus brunneus | reverse complement strand
GAGAGAGAGAGAGAGAGAGAGAGAGAGAGAGAGAGAGGGAGGAGGGGCGGGGGGACGGACGAGCAGGAGAGCGTAGGGTAGCAATTGATGGGACAGGGTGGCGCGTTTGTTGAGCTAATTACTGTAAGGCGAGGCGCTTACGCGCGCCGCTACATACAAACGGCATTAAAGGTGGTGGTCATCAATCCCCGGTAGGGCCTCTTCGCCCGCCGCGGCGAGTCGGCCCTCCGCGCCTCTCGCGCCTCTGAAGACTCTTCTCTTCTCTTCTCCCTTCGCTCCCCTCGCCCCCTTGATCACGTTCTCCCTCTGGAGACGCGACATTAGAGATAAGATCGAGTCTCGATGCGCCTTCGTCGCGATCGGTACTTATCCAATCGTCGATTCCGCTGAATAATCTTTTTCATTTGTAACCGATGCCCTGAAGAAATTAATAAAATCACGTTTAGCTGCGAACGACACGATCTCCGTTTGCTCTACGAGAGCACCAAGAGTTCGGGTTGGGACGAAACGGCTCGCGTGATCCGGGTGAACGTATCATTATTATCGCGATGGGTCTCAATCCGCGGGAGCGCGCGTCGAATGATCGTTTCCCGGGTCCAAAGACTTGATTATCCGCGCGAGCGACGCCGGCGCTCCGGGGAGAGGTCGAAACTGGTGCGTACATCATCGCGCGGGGTCTCCGGTCCCGCAGCGCGGGCCAGGCAGGCCTCGCGAGGACGCTGGCGCTTTATATGGCCCCGAAGGCCGGTACATGTCTCACGGTTACGCACGTCGCGACATATAAATAATTAAGACGGCGTTTCGGCGCAAGGTGCAGGCCGCGACACCCGCTGTCTCCTCGCGACGTGACACCGAGCTCACGCGTGTAGACACGCGAGGCCGCGTCCGCGCTGACCGGGCTGACGAGATATATCGTCCTGAATCCGCGTGCACGATGGAATGCCGGCGATTCTCGCGGGGGTGAGGCTGAGCGCTCGCTCGCGTGTATAAGAGTTCTCCGTCGTTTTGTCCGCATCCTAACGTCTCCTGGGGAAGGAAGCAAGCGTGGGACACAGAAGGGTCGAGGAAGGATCGGGCAGAATAAAAAGGACGCGGAAGAATCGCACCATATGCGAGAGCCGCCGTCGCCGTACAAAGTATCGCGCGGATTCATCTGGATAAACCGCGGCGCGATCAATCACCCTGGTGATTAACTGCGCTACCTGCGGAATCGAACTCGGCCCGTAATTTATGGCGGTTTTTCTGGATAAGATATAAGGGACACGTCGCGAGACGCGTGGAGACACAGGTGTTTGTGTAGGAAGTACGCTCGTTATTGAAATAATGCGCTCGCCATGCCCGATCGTAGCGTACGTGACTTCTACGCGTGTTTGTTTAACATACTTGACGTGACGAAGCTATCATAGAACCTGGTCGCTCCCCGAGTCGAGAGTTTAATCCTGAGAGAAAAAATGTCTAAGAAATAAAAAATATATATTCGGTGGGTACTGTATATAATGACAGAGATTTACTTATATATATATATATATGTATGTATGTATGTATATATATATGTATATATATGTATGTATGTATATATATATATATATATATATATATATATATATATATATATATATATACACTAATATAAAATATTTTTTAAATAAAAAAATATACACATATATATACAAAAAATATACACAAAATATACACATTTTCGTAGGATCTCAAGGAAAATTTTTAACTTAGCTTTTCATGAAAACACCAGTTTATTCTATTTAAATAAAAGAATTTAAATAAATATGTTATTAGTACACGAAGAGATGTTTATTTTTTGTATATATTTGTTTTTTCAGTGTATATTAACTTTGCAGATCCCATCAAACTTATGTGTGAAAGAGTAATGGCAGACAGAAGTGGAAAGGAAGCGTTGGCAAATGTTAACAAGATGGGACTTGGTCCGAGGAGAGAATTATTATAGACGCACGAATTAGCACTTGTAAGATTTACTTTAGATTTTAAATTATAAATTACTTATTGCGAGAGCGTAATTAATTACACAGGCCCACAATTTAAAAAAAGTTGTCTGTGCTGCGCATCTGACTAGGTGTACTATACGTATTTTGGGCTGCTGAATCCAAATCCGGTGTCAGATTTGCTCCATCACCCTTGAGTTTCCCGGAAAATCGAGGAAATCGTGAAAAGGAGCAGATATCCATGTTTTTACGGAGACATATATTCAAGGAAAATTCTAGAGTGACGAATAACCCTATAACTCCACAACCAACGTTGAAAATACATTATGTACTTCAACATCTGATGACTAGAACAACCCAATAACCTAATAACCCATATACCATCATACATATTCGGTTTTAGTTCACCCATTAATCCTTTAACATCGCATAGATTAGAAAATCTAATCTGTGCGTGCCCTATCATGGTCACATTCATGTTATTGTCCACGAGATGGAATCTTTTTTCTATTCGAAATATCAATTCTACAATATATGATCGTCGATCAGATAAATCCTGCTGCTTCAGAGGATATTGGAGACGATGACAACTGCCCCGTAAGGGGATGTGTAGAATGATTCGTTTTCCATGTTGAAGTACATAATGTATTTTCAACGTTGGTTGTGGGGTTATGAAATTATTCGTCACTCTAGAATTTTTCTTGAATACATGTCTCCGTAAAAACCGGGATATCTGCTCCTTTTCACGATTTCCTCGATTTTTCGGGAAACTCAAGGGTGATGGAGCAAATCTGACACCGGATTTGGATTCAGCAGCCCAAAATATGTATAGTACACTTAGTGAGACTCCCAGCACAGACAACTTTTTTAAAATTGTAGGCCTGTGTTGTATATAAATTCGTATTTATGGACTGTTATTACTTAGATCGATATTTCTTGCCAAATAGATTGATGTACATAAACTTTACAGTGACTTTAAGGATATTAAATCACGAAATTCAGCAACGTTGAGTTCTTTATGTCTGATCAGATTGTAATCGTATTTGCTTAACATGATAAAATATGAAAGAAATAACAAAAAAAATTATTCAAATCTGCACAAAACAATATGTCATGTAATATGAAAATTTGAATGTAATTTTTAGTAAATTCGTCACTGTATTGATACAAAAAAACATTCACATTATTATCGTATGATATAAATTGTAAAATGTAATTAAGGCTCCTGGTTAATCAGGCGAGAAGTCTGCATTGACGGTGACGACACAGCCATCAGTAGAAATGCCATGGTAGAAATAAGAGCTTCGTTTATCGTATGTATAAAGTGAATTTGTGTATTTGTGTGTAACAGCCACCTAAATTTTTCCGTCCGAATCACGGCGTTATTAATGACTGTAGTGCTTACATATCACACATAACATAATTGCAGAAATGTCAAAATACTCCGGATACTGTGCTTTTTGTAATATTTTAACTATAATAATACTTATTCTATCTTTTAACTATAATAATACTTATTCCGCACAGAGTCTCACAGCTGATCTCCTGTCAAAATAAGCCGATTTTCACACGTATATTTAACAGTGTTGTAAAAGTTATTTGAAATGAACACTATCCGGAGCATTTTATGAGTATGTAGGATCCATTACAAGTGTCATTTTGTTAACATATCTTTTTATTTTGCAATGATTCGGGCGCAAAATTCGTGTGCAATTTCTCGCTTCTGACGTTATCAATTAATATGGCCCCGGTGACTAGCCAGGAGCCTTAAAAGAATTATAAAGTTTTAATCATCAATTGTCTCATATCATGAGACTTCCAATTATGGGAGTGTATTTGAGTTATTTTATAAAACAAGTACAGATATAGGTTACATTAAGTTACGTTAACGAATAATTCGAAATTCACGAAGTTATGATTATAACGGACCATAGATGTCAGTCAAAATTTCGAAAACATCTTATTCTCGATAAGTTCGTGAAACATCTGTTAAGACCCCAAGCCCCCTCTGTGCAATAAATAATCTCACGTACTTGGAAATATAGATGTGTCGCTTTTCGCGCCTCGTCCTTCAGCATCCAGCTACTCCGTCGTGGCATCTTGGATGTTTACTCAGCACTGACACTCGCGTAGATACGATTCGACGGGAGAGAGATTCGCATTAACTAACGCGACGTCGACGAGAATCCGAAAGATATCAGAGTGGCCGGTGAAATATTTCAATGACATCGTAAAAACTGAAGTTCTCTCGTCTGTAGCGCGGAAACTGTAACGCGACGGCACACGTACTCGGCGCCATAACGTGGCGCCGCTCGTCGGCTCGTGACGCAATGACTCGCACGGGGTAGTGCGCGAGAGTGTGGAAACAATCGCCCGTCGATCGCTATAACCGTCGCCGTGCCAGTCACTAAACGCCCGAGGGGTCACAGTAATCAACACACTGCGGCCAAGCATTCTAGACTCTTCCGAGACAGTAAATTCGTTCCTGGGCCCCTATTTTTGAAATAGTTTGCGTATACGTAAGTTTTACTGCGCAGGTTTAATCATACCATAAAATAGCTGCGCAATGAAAATTACGTATACGCAAAAATTTCAAGAATATGGATCCTGAGCCTCTATTCTTGAAATAGTTGCGTATACGTAAGTTTTACTGCGCAGTTTAATCATACTATAAAATAGCTGCGCAATGAAAATTACGTATACGCAAAAATTTCAAGAATAAGGGTCCTGTAGTACGTTATATAGTCGGTTCCGCGGCTCGATTCACTCGATGGATCGAGACGCAATCGACAGATCGAATCGATTAGTCGAACGAGCCGATCGCGGAAGCGAGTGCACAGAGGACGTACGTCATTAATTGCGCGATCTTCCCGCGCCGAGCAACCGCCATTAGCGCATCGATCGACATCGTTCCGCGTTTTGCGCCTCTCTCGCCCGTCGAAACTGAGTCTCGTGCGGAAGTAAGTGCCGGGAGTGCCGAAAATAGCGGCGTGCGATCGTCGGGACGTGCCGTAAGTACGTTATTAGCAAGTAATCTCCTATTTCACTGCATGCCACCAGTGCTTGTCGCGGCGTGTCGAGTCTGTCACTCACATTATTACTTCGGGCTTAATTCAAGTAGGGCCGGACAATCATCGGATTTGTTAGTCGGCATTCGGAAATGCGGTGATAGACAGAGGGATAGATAGATAATATGACGCCACAGATGTATGCGCGGCGTTGAATCTCGGGTGATAATATTGAGCGCGAGAGAAAGAGAATATCCGCGAGAGCGCGTCTTTGTCGTACCGCGGCATCGTTTATATCAGGGAGTTTTTGCAAACATACGGTATAGATACGGTAAACGCTAAAATTACGTCATCGAAATTACGTTTCGAAATTTTGACTGACATTTATGGTCTGTTATAATCATAACTTCGTGAATTTCGAATTATTCGTTAACGTAACTTAATGTAATCTATATCTGTACTTGTTTTATAAAATAACTCAAATACACTCCCATAATTGGAAATCTCATGATATGAGACAATTGATGATTGAAACTTTATAATTCTTTTAAGGCTTCTGGCTAGTCATCGAGTCAAAAGACCAAACTGCGCATGCGCATCGGTCACCTTAACGCTGTTCAGATAACGGGCGAACGTTATTTCTGAAAAATAGCGTTCACGAGTAACGTCGACGTTATGGCTACCAAAATGAAATCTGAACAATTGAGATTCACAAGTCAAGATAATCTCATACTTTTAAGGGAGATTATATCCCAAAATCCATATGAAAAGAGAGTGAAAAATGGAAAACGATTGTAGATCGTGTAGGATACTGTTTTATCTTACGTTACCGTAGCATTCACCGTGCAAAAACTCTTTTGAAGTAGGCGACGGAAAAAACGGAATACGGTGAATGAAGTCACGTGATTTCAGCGTTTATTGTATCTAAAATACGGAATTGCAAAAACTCCCTATTTAACGTGCATTTTCAACGCTCGTTATGCATCGCGCGATCACCGTCGATGTTTGTGCGTCGAACAACCGTCATTGAAGCCCGATCTGCTCTTTGCTATTTCTGTTAAGGGGTTTAAGTCAGAAAAAAACGAAGAGAAACAGGAAGCGAAGAGCACGATCGGGTGGATTACTAAGGTGACCAAATTTCCCAGCCCTGAATTCAGGACACTTCATGAATGTATGAAGCAGGTTTAAAAGATCTGAAAATTATTTACATTTTATTATTATTATTCATTTTATTACATATTATTTATTATTATAACAATCATTGAAAATTATGGCAAATTGTTCCGAATAGCACTCGAAAAAATTCGGGACAAAGGGTGAAAAATCGGGAGGTCTGGTCGCCTTAGGATTACACATCGACGCGTTTCACGCGTCTTTTGTCCGTCGAGAGTGACCCTCGCGCGGAAAAAAGATCAGGAGCATCGGGATGTGTCGCAAGCACGTTACCGGAGAGTAATCTCGTCATTTGATCCGATGCTAAAGCGTGCGCGGGCTGAGTTTACGTGTGGCGTAGTTTCTTCAATGTTTACATTATGACCCGAGCCGGGGCGAGCGTGCCGCGCAGTGTGTGTCGACCGACGCGTCAAGGTTAGGTTAGGTTAGCTTGTCATTTTGCCGGGCGACTAGAATATTCGTCGATTCTAGAGATGCTTAATCGGACTGTCGTCGCGTTTCAAGGTTAGATTATCAGTCCTGCCGGGCGACTTATAGAATACTCTCGCGATGTTTAATTGGATTCTCGTCGATGTCGCGTTGATTAACACGCGTCTCTACGATCGAATCGTGTCTTCGCGCGAGTGTCAGTGTCATGGAGGAGTGCCAGAGCGGCCGAGAATCAGGACGTTGGGTCAAAAAGCCGAACAATCTAACCCTAAGACATCTAAGACGTAGCGCCCCAGGACGCGAATGGCGATGCATCATACATTTCTCGGTGAGTCGAGCCATTTGTTGTACATAGGTTGTCGATTTTGTGGTGTACGCGTCGTGACGAATTTGTCGAGAACAAGATCTTGTGGTTGAAATTGAAGTCGGCATTTGGATCGAGCGTTTGACGGACAATTGTAGCTTTATGAATCCCCGATTATTACGTGGTTTGCGCTATTGATCTTACGGTAGTTAGAACGATAAGAAATTGCAGCGCAGCACTTCGATTATATACCGTGGCGGGTGACAACGTTAATTACGAGTAACGCCCGAAGTTTAATACAAATTGCGAACTCTCACCGTCAAAATCGTGCCAAGTTTGGCCACTAATGCAGCTAAATAAAGAAACATTACTCACCTTACATGAACATTGCTCCGCCTAAGTCGCGTGGACATCGTCGACGTCAGTGACAGGCGATTTTCTAAGTGAACGCGTAAGAATTGCTTAAACAAATGGCGTGAAAAGTTTCCTTTCAACAATTCGCGCAGATATACAGCCTCTTATTTTTGCACGTATTACTTAAAAATATCGGTTAATTGCCGAGTCGAAGAAATGCCTCGTCGAGACGTAATCTTCGTTCTGACGTAATTGCGCCTTAGGCGAGACACGATATCGTCGAAAATGGCGCCCTCTCAGAAAATACAAGGACGGAAAGTGGATTCGTTTTTGCGATCAAAAGCGACACGGGGACGGGGTTAACTATCGCGCGAGTGCTCGGATGAGCGCTATTGTGAATGCGGCTCCTACGCCATCGATATAACTTTCCAAGTGTAATTGAGGGAATAAAGTCCGCGAAATTTCGCGAGCCACGACGCTGGCGAGGATCGTAAAGAGGATGAGCATGTCCCGGCGTAACCTGAGGCTGCGAAGGGGCTGCAGAAACGCGACGAGGACACGTCGGGAAATGAAAACGAGGGGCGTCCCGGTGCCGGCGACGTCCTACCAACCCCATGGGGAGCCGGCACGTTATATCTTCATTAAGCAGTATACCTAACCGCCCTGTCGCGACTTCTTAGCACTTCGCAGTTCGCGCTAATTCCATGTTACTTCTTCTTTCTACATATCGACTTCTTCGTTCGCCACGTTGACGTGGTCGAGTAGAAGAGTAGAGACGTTCGAGGAACAAGAGAGCGGGCTGCTGTAATCGTCATTCTTCTTCATTCCAATACTTTTCACCTCACAAAGAGGAGAATTTATGAGTCACTTCGCGATGACGCATCGGCGAATTTTAACCGTTTGCTCGAGGTTCTACGCTGAGAGAAAAGATACCTGGAAATAAAAAATATCTGCTCGGTGTGTATCTATTAATAATATATTTATCTTTACATTAATATAAAAAAAAAATGTTTTCAAGTAGGGAAATTTACAATTCCCTGAAACATTTTTCATAAAAGGAACTATTTATTTGAACAAAAGAATTTAGATTCAAGTAAATATTAATATTCACCGAATAAATATTTCTTCTAGTTTTTAAATATTCTTTTAGTTTTTAAATATTTATTTCTTTTTCACATTATATATATTTTTCAAAAAATTGTACTTTAATGTTTTTTTTTCGGTAAAATTGGACAAGATGCACAAAAAATATTCGAAGATTTATTTGTGGAATGTAAAGTTTGTTTTCACAAAGTACATTTTACTTCACAGAAATAAATGTTATGTCTCATAAATAAATTTCCAAGTATTTCTCCTCAGTGTATACTTAACGATACGTCTTTATCAGCCTACTCGCTAATCTCTTTACACTCTCGCTTTTCGCTCTCTTTTTTTTCACATCGATGCGATAGCAAACGCAAAAGAGTCCCACTTTGGAGAGATCAATTGACTTGCTGCGCAATCGAGACGTGTGTCACCCGATGTCTCTTCCACGCTTATTAAATCGAACAACCTTAACGACCTCCTTTCGATATTCTTCGACGGTGGAAGAAGCGGCGGCAGCGCGCGAGAGCCTCCTTAGGATTGAAACGCGACCCTTTGTCCGGCGAGTAACGCCCGCGAGAGAGTCTCAGGGCCGTGTCGACGGCGTAGGGTAGGGTCCCCCCGGCAGGTCCTGACGGTTGCCGAGGAAATTCCAGGTCCCCGAATCGCCGTAAGATCGGGACACATCGTTATGGGTCCGCGCGCTCCTTCGTACCTCTCACTCGCACCCGGGCGGTATCGGGGCGGAGGACCCGGTCCAGAAGGAGGACGCGGTCGTAAATATTCGGGCGCCAAATAATGCCGGTTCCGAGCGAGAGCAAGCGACCAGGACTGCCGCTCGACCCGTAATGAAGGACATCCTCGTTAATTAGTCAATAAATTATCCTTCACGCTCACGACGCCCGTGGTCGGCCCTCCCCGTTCGCCTCCCCCACCCCGTTCTCTCCGGGCCGGGAGTGCCCGAGAGGGCCGAATACTTTACGACACCTATCTCGCGCGACAGCACGATGCATTTCTCACAATCAGCAGCCCCGAAGACGGAAACGCGTCTCGTAGAACGAGATCCACGAGGTGGTCCATCGCGCGTCGCTCGAATCTCCGTTGGGCCGCCGCGGCGCGTTCAACATGTCTCTCTTTCTCTCTCCCCCCTTTTTTTTCTTTCGGGAGAAACGTCCTGGCGTCTCGCGGGAATGTGTCCTCCCTGATAGTGAGGTGACGGCCTCAATCACGACGAAAATAGATCCTCGGACACACGAGCTCACGCACGCGAACCTGTTTCGGCAGAAGAGTGTTGACACGCGGCCGCCAGGCAACTGTGATATTCTTAAGGAACGTTTTAATCGTGGGAAATGAATATAGAATATACAAGAGAGTGCCGGCGCTCACAGACACGTGTATCGGCTGATTTCGCATTCGCGGAAGCACCACTTAGCACTCCATGATGAGTTTATTATCGGCGTAATAGAATTTTAATCGCGTGACGATCGCGCGAATCCGCTTAGCTCGTGCGCGAGGATTTCAATTTCTACGCGACATTAACGGGCGCGAAGGAGGGGAGGTGGACAGAGGTGGTGCGTGAAGGACACGATTGTGAAGTTGATGCATCTTGTGCGCGTCTTTTCTCCTCGTTTTTTTCTTTTTTTTTCTCTTTTTCATACATCTCTCTGTGTTCCTCCACTCTCCTCGATTAATTCGCACGTAACAGCGATAACCGACCGCTCTGACCGCTCGTTTTTACGTCCGCCGAGATTCACGCGGTATGCCGGCGAGATGCACCCGCAGATTGTGCAATTACCTTCGAATTCTTACGCTAAACATTGTGAGCGCGCGCGCGCGCGTGCAGGTGGACAGTGGCGGTATCCTCGTAATGTCTCTCGCGCCGCGCTGTGCAGCGAGCATAAAGATTCGATCCTATACGCGTCCAAGTTACATACCGTGCCACGTGACCGTACATCACTTTAACTACTTCCTGGCTCGGTACAATTCTACCGGGCGCTTCGCGAAAGACGGTGCTCATCTTGCGAGGAACCGACGCGAGACGCACTATACAACGGTTGTGCGACGTGTCGATGATAGGAGGAGGATGAGAATGAACACGTATACACGCGCTCGAAGGGCGAACTTTATGCGCGAAAATACATATTTCTTTCCGTTCTCTCCTCTCCTCGAGGAAAGGCGAGACTTGCGAGATTTTCGCAAGTGAGAGTGTTATATGTGTTATAACTGCAGCTTGATAACACAGGCCCACAATTTAAAAAAAGTTGTCTGTGCTGGGGATCTGACTAGGTGTACTATACGTATTTTGGGCTGCTGAATCCAAATCCGGTGTCAGATTTGCTCCATCACCCTTGAGTTTCCCGGAAAATCGAGGAAATCGTGAAAAGGAGCAGATATCCATGTTTTTACGGAGACATGTATTCAAGGAAAATTCTAGAGTGACGAATAACCCTATAACCCCACAACCAACGTTGAAAATACATTATGTACTTCAACATCTGATGACTAGAACAACCCAATAACCCAATAACCCATATACCATCATACATATTCGGTTTTAGTTCACCCATCAATCCTTTAACATCGCATAGATTAGAAAATCTAATCTGTGCGTGCCCTATCATGGTCACATTTATGTTATTGTCCACGAGATGGAATCTTTTTTCTATTCGAAATATCAATTCTACAATATATGATCGTCGATCAGATAAATCCTGCTGCTTCAGAGGATGTTGGAGACGATGACAACTGCCCCGTAAGGGGATGTGTAGAATGATTCGTTTTCCATGTTGAAGTACATAATGTATTTTCAACGTTGGTTGTGGGATTATGAGGTTATTCGTCACTCTAGAATTTTTCTTGAATACATGTCTCCGTAAAAACCGGGATATCTGCTCCTTTTCACGATTTCCTCGATTTTCCGGGAAACTCGAGGGTGATGGAGCAAATCTGACACCGGATTTGGATTCAGCAGCCCAAAATACGTATAGTACATCTAGTGAGACTCCCAGCACAGACAACTTTTTTAAAATTGTGGGCCTGTGTAATTATCATATCTTGGATACACGGGAAAAACGTCTCGGTTCGTGCATTGAGAGGAAGGGTATCTGAGAAGTGGAGAATATTGATTTTCGTTGGCTACTGATACTAGATACTTATTTATATTGATATAAAATATTTTTCAAACAGGATGATACACATCTTTTACAAAATCTTCGCTTTTCCTACGAAAGCGATTGTTTGTTTTATTTAGAGGGAGGAATTTATAGGTCTAAGTATGTTATTGGTGCCCATCGAATAAATACTTCTCGTTTCTTGGATGTTTTCTCTAAGTGTGCAAATGAACAGGGACTAGGTAGAAATTTGGTGACGTAAATCTCTTGCTTATCAACCGAACACATCTGTTTCGACATGCATTCAAACTTGGTTGCAACAACTCGAGGACAATTGACTGAGTAGAGACCTCCTGCGGGAATACTTCTGCTCTTGCAGCCGAGTTTTTCATCTGGCCCTTATCCTTACCGAGCGACGGAACATTCAGTTGCACTAACGGAGCTGTTTTTTTCCGTGCACGGGAAAAACTGTCAGTTCGTGTAACTGAATGGGGTCCGGACGAAAAACTCGCTGACGAGAAATAATATCTCTATCACCGTGACCGAAAACATTCGTCCGAGCATTCTGAGCTGCATTAAAACTCAGTTGAGGTGGCTAAGAACAATTGGCTGAGCGGAAACCTCCCGCAGGAATCTTTCTGTTTCCGAGTTTTTCGTCTGGTCCCCAAGTAACAGAAAATTCAGTTACACTAACGGAGTTGTTTTTGTCGTATATCGACGTTATACGCGACACAACGATGTACTTTCTGAGCGATCAACCTTTTGACATACAGATACACATACATAGGTAGAAGTGGAATGATTAAATTGCGATATTTCGCCCATATACTGTCTCTCAGTACTTTTAGCGTTAATTTGATGTGGAAACGCTCGAATTAACGGAAAAGATCTCGAGGACGTACTTATTCGTACAATCCGGCGTCGGGAAGTCCTCGGTGTGAGCTTGCAGCAGATGAGCGCGAAGTTCCTTGGCGAAATTCGTGCGGAACGGATCCGTTGTTGCTGCATCGCAGAAACTACATTCGTAGATCGTTTTGCCGGGATGCAGATTCGTCGACAGCACGTGCTTCCGTAGGTTCTCCTGCGAACGACAAAAATTCACACGTGATCTAAATCTAAGCGAGAACGAACAATGATATCATACATTGATGATGAGACCAATTGGCCACTGGCTACTGATAAGCTGCTCGAGCGCTCGCTCGAGCGCCATTTAGTGAAATACCGGTCGGCGCGATCGATGCTCCCGTATTCTAACGGGCCTTATTAGACGAATTAAGCGCGCGTTTTACGAGCGTACGCTCGATCGCTTTACGCGTTTCCACGATTTCCACTTGGTTCGCCGAACGAGCCTACCTGGCGTCCGGACGTCGCTATTAAAATTTCATTCGAGACTAAAAGCTCACACAAAGAAGAAACCTCTCGCCGCGCTCGGACGTAACGAAAGGAATCGTCGGGGCCGCGAGTCCAATCGAGCCGAGTCGGCCTTCCGTTCGCGCTCGTTCGACAGTGGGATACCTGGTGGCGACCCGGTGGCGACCGGGGAATCGGTTCGCCGCAGAACCGGACGCTCGCGTTCATTGGCTACGCCGTTGGCGCATTTAAAGGCGCTTTACCCTCTCGGACTAAGTAGCCGGCCGTAGTCGTAAACATCTTCCTACCAGGCGGGCTTATACGAGCCGTTGATGGCAACGGCAACATCAAATTTAATTTCCCATAAGTAAATCTTTCCGCGGGCAGCGCTCCGTGACGCGGCGCAGATTAAGCCTCGTTCACACCGCCATGGGCGGTCGCGCGCCTTTATGGCCGACCGCGAGCCGCTCCGCGACACGCAGGGGAGTGCGCGCTGTCACGCAAATCTGTGGCATGAGAGTTTCATTAGACCAATCGATTCGGATTTCCACGAGTGTAATTTCTCCCGTAGCGAGGGGGTGCACGCCACCATGGCCTCGCCCGCGGCGCAAAGGTGCACGGCCCGTTTTTACGACTGTCAGGGACGCACGGTGGCTCTTCGAGGCTTGAGACTAATCAGTTTCGCTCGCGGCAGCGACGCGAGGCGCCGCGAACAGACGCTGAAGGAAACGTGCCCAACCTCTGCCATGTGTCACTCATCAAAAATCAGACTCGGTCATTTTACTCGAACGAGAAACCTATCGATAGTTGAAGAACCTGCGGCTGAGACTAAAGAAGTTATTTGCGCCACGCTAAGTATAAAATATCGAACTTGTGAGACTTTGTTATTATCTTGTATTAGAGAAGAAATTCGCCCCTGACGATAATTGCTTCTAGACAAGATCCCTCTTGCGTTTCTTAATCCTTTCGTGTACAATGTTGGATCCGTGAAACCTTGTGCCAACTTTTGTAAAGGATTGGGGGAATTTCAAAATAGCGAAAATTTTTTTTCTATATTGCTTTTTGCGCTTTGATTTCGATTCCATCGTGCTATTGTCTTATAGCCGAGATTATTCTATATTTCTGGAAAAAAATGTGTAGAAAAATATTGATTTCCTCGACAAAGTGTTATGATAGTTCAAACTTGGCCGGGCCTGACAGGTTTAGATTGTACTGTACGTCTCAAAAAATACGTTTGTACGCGGAGAGTTAAGCGACCGCCGCTTTATTTTAATTCTCTCTCTCGCGAGAAAGTCGCGGCCGACTGCAATGGCAACATAAACATCTCGATGGATGCGCAAAAATCGCCGGGAGCAACGGTGCGCCGTCGGCTATGCGAATAGGTCGTAAAATTTGGGGAGAGATAGGGAGGAGGCCTTAACCCAGATCGACGTTTCGTTGATGCTCGCTTCGGCTCTCGTCCGGCTTTCCCCTGCTCCTCGTCTCGCTTCGAACGTCCCATAAATAAGCAGAATTTAATCGTTCGTCCCGCATGTAATATTACGCGGCCCGATAAAATTATAATTTCGACCCGTAATTCCCTGTTAAGCTGAGCCGCGAGATTTGTCGGTCGCGGAATGTGACACTCGCGCGCACTGCACGAAAGAGTAAAAACTCGCGGAGATAAGCAGGGAATGCGCGAGTCACGTCAGGCGTCAGACGACGGTTAAAAGGATCCCCTAATCGTTCCGCATACTCCGCGAATAATTATAATTGAGCCTCGTCGGGAGGAAGAAATTAATTAGCGCGAGGAAGAAATGTTGTGTACCGCTCAAATAAGATACGCGCGCGAGGTCCGAAACGAATCTTGAAGACATTAGATCTGTACACTGAGAAAAAAAAGCGGTTGGATTGACAAAATCGGCGGTCATTGGCCATCAAAGAAATTTTTATTGGATCTATTCAACAAAATATATGTTAATGCAATAATAAGTTGCTTTGAAATCTACTATATTAATGTAATTTATTGTTGCATTAGCATGTATTTTGTTGAATAGATCCAATATTTCTTTGATGGCCAGTGACCGCCGATTTTATCAATCCAACCGCTTTTTTTCCTCAGTATCTATATATCGAGCTTAATCGCGATCAACCGATCAGCTCGAAGACTGGTGAATGTGCTGTCTTGTGATTTCCATCTCCTTAGAGAGTTATTTCCCTCAACGTTTCTCTACCGTTGCTCACGATTCGTCGAGAAGAAAGAAGGAGACAGATAGATAGATAGAGAGAGAAAGAGAGAGAGAGCTTCATTTATTGTGCGCTCTGGGACATCACCCTTTCAAGCGCAGAAATATAAATATAGATTACAGAAATATAATATAAAAATAAAAATAAATTGTATATATATATATATATATACATAATTGAGAATGATTTATAATTCGCAGATTAATTGGCATATAAGAATGGTATGCAGCGAGAGCGAAGATCAAAACTATGTAAAAAAGAAGAGAGAAAGAGATAGATAGTTTATTTCACTCTGAGGTTATTTAAAGGTTCTTTAAAGTTTACAGAAAACAAGATATATTGAGCATGAACAGAACATAAAGTACGAAAAGATAATTAAACGAACTTATTACGCAGTATTGATAATATTAGAAAAGGAAAAACAATAATATCAAAAAATAAGAAAAGTTAATATAAGAAAAGAAGTAATAGTATGTATAAAGTTTGCAGTAATATAATAGTATAGATGTGAAGAAATTTGAAGTCAGAGAGAGGAAGAGAGAGAGGGGGGAGGGGGGCAGTGTCTCTTCGACGACTTTCAGCGACTGATGCGCGAGAGGGAACACTAGTTTCAGATTCAGCGTTAACCAATGTTCGAGGACTTACCACCCTCGGCGAAAGTTTTCCAAGTAGCGACGGTGGCGCGCGCTGCGAAGCCGGAGGGTAGAACGCTTTCGAAGCGAGGGCGGAAGTGCTGGTCGCAAAGAGAAAAAAAAGGCGTGTAACCATCCGAGGTAAATCATAACGTGGAGGGAAGAAGGAAGGAAGGAAGGTGGCGCGCGTAATCTCGTCGACGCAAGGCGAGCCGTCCGCTCTACGTGGCGGGGAATCCCCTCGTTAAATCGCCCCGCGCGCTGCTCGCACGTTCCTTCCTTATTAAAGTGCCGTGCAAACAGCTATCGTCGGGCCCGATACTTCTCCCAGTCTCTCTCTCTCTCTCTCTCTCCCCCTCCCCCTCCCTCCCTCCCTCCCCCTTACTTTCTGCCTGAGTTTCTCTTTCCCGCTCTCACACGCCGTACACTCTCTGCGATAGATTATTTTTTTCTATCTCCGGAGGCGCGCGCGAATGCCATCGGTGATTTATCGATGCTTGGAGATATTTGAGTAATCGGGTAGACTCGCGGGAGAGCGAGAATTAACGCTTTCGAAGTTGCTGCTACTAGATGATCGTTATATTTTCGAGAAATTTAATTTGCGTTACGCACGCGCTATTATCGAGCGGTCAGTCCGTTTGTACGCGGCTCTAAATCAATATACATCCCTTCGTTTTTTCCCTTCAATGCGAGGAAGTTAAATTAAATTTTAATCAATGCTCGCACGTGCTCTTGATCGCCAACGCGATGGTAAGACGGGTGGGCCTCCTTCCTTCCGATGGCCGAGAGAGACGCTCGAAGGAACACCTGATCGATGCCGCCGCGAGGGCGCGATTGGGAACCACTGGAATGAGTTTATGTCGCTATCAAAGAGACACGGAGACCTCGTATGCGAGTCGCATCCCAACTCAAGCTTCAAAGGGCATTAGCATACCGGCCGCTCGGTATGACTGTGCGTGTGTGGGCATCCAGTGAGCACAATTAACTCGTTATCTTATCGCGCCTCGGCGGCGGCAGAGGCGGCGGCGCGGTCCAAACGTTAAGGTGTACTTTGCTTAATTTACGCCACGGACTCACCCGCCGGACAAAAATTGGACTACGGCGCGAGTCAGCCTCTCCGAGGGCCGACGTTTTAAGGGGAGCGAACTTTGAGTCCCGATGAGCGTGCGCAGCCGTGAGCGCTGCGCTCGCGGTAACACGTGCGCGCGCGGTAGGTCCTCCGAGATACGCACAGACGAGCGCACGCAACACACTAGGGATGGGCGATACAGTAGAAAGTATCGATATTTCGTATCGAAACGTATCGTAAATAAAAGTATCGGTATATAAAAAATATCAGGTGGAATGTATCGATATTATCGATATCATCTAACCTTTTGCAACATACCGCAATATAATTATAAATAATATTAATTTTATTTATGCATGAGTTGATATATATTGGTGTTTAACATATGATTACATACAATGTTTCGTACTTATAGTGTAACGTTATTATGTTGTAATATGTTGAGGAAGTTTTCAGTTTGTAAAAATACGTTATTATTCCCTTTCTTATTAAACAAGATTCAATCAATGAAAAGTCAGTAGGAAGATCAGTGACCATACATTTATTTCCTTTTTTTGGATCTAATCATAAAAGATCAAAGACATTTTGTGCATTTCCGTCCAATAGAATATGTCAATCTACTTTATGGACTGTATCAGTGCTCATTATTGGTTCCAGGGATTATTCAGTCGATACCCCAACATTACCAACTTTAAGGAAAATATAAAGAAAATATAGAGTTTAGGCGAGACATCTGTTAAAGGACTTGTTTAGTTGTACACGGACTGTATCGTAAGTTCGATATTCCTATCCAAATATCGATACATGCTAATATCGAAAGATAGAATATCGATAATGAAGCCTACAAGTATCGATATTTGAAATATCGATACTATATCATCCATCCCTACAACACACAGCTGATCTCAGTCACGAATTCGGTCGTTAAGGGGATGCTGAAGCTGAAAACTTTACCGACAGAACACTGACATTTTTCTGCAAAGTTTACGTCGTATTGGTTACACAGAATGCGATGAAAGGACGTGCAAAAATAAATAGGAGCATTGCTCGATATTTCGAGTCGAAATTTTGACCTTATGTTGAACCTTGAATTTTACACCGCAGTAGGAACTAAGATAGCGAAGTAGGTTTAATTTTAATGATATAATTTATTCCTACTTTGACCCTGATGATGTTTGAAATTTCCATTTTCGCTTTCTTTAACGTCAAAGTAGATTGTATAATAGTAGGATTTTAGAAAGCAAAGTAGATTCAGTTGCGAATCTCTATTGAAGCTTTAGCTCCGTAGAATATATGTATTTTATAGAAATATTTAAAAAATTTAATAAATAACGAAATAGAAACGTTAAATAGCATACAAAATATACGTTTTATCTGTTGCATATATTTCAGACATCATCAGTGTCAAAAGTAGGAGTAAATTATATCATTAAACATTAAACCTACTTTGCTATCTTAGCTCTTATTGCGGTGTATTAAAGGTTCAACATAGGATCAAAATTTTGACTCGGGAATGAGTGTCAATATCGTCAAAATAGGTTTCACCTAGGTTTTAGATTATCTAAGTAGACTCAAACTATTTTTAAGAGCGTCAAAGTAGCGTCAAAGTAGCGTCAAAATTTTGATAAGGTAGAGTTAAAGATTCAAAAGAGAAGTTAATGAGTATCAATATCGTCAAAGGTTTTACCTAGGTTATAAACCGTCTATAAGTAGGCGCAAATTATCCTTAAGAGCGTCAAAGTAGTATCAAAATTTCGACTCGGGATGTGACGAAAACGAACAAAAAATTTTTAATGTAAAATCTCAAGCTATCAGCTAGCGTAATATTTGCCTAATCCAAAAGTTCCGCAATTTGTACATACCGAAAGTGTGGATGCTCCAAACAGAAAAATTTTGAAGAACATTGTTCTACCTTCGTATCAGCATTTAGAAGCTTAAAAATATCGAATAAGTTTGCAGAAAGATTTCTACATATATATTAAGTTAAATTTTCCGCTTAATATGATAAAATAAAGCAACACACATTCATGTAAGTTCTGTAAGAAATACGAAAAGGATAGCGTGATTATGTTAGTGACGATTGTCTTTGCATTATTGACATTGTTCGAGTTTATCATCGATTCCAGCATCTTCTTAAGAGGAGTGGAGTTCTCTTAAGGACTCCTTAAGGAGACATGTGAACCACTATAATGAAAATTGAGTAAAAGTTAACAAAATTGCAAATATCTTAATGGAATATTATTAAATTTTCAGTCTTTTTATAGTAAAAAAATTAATATTTCAAAATTAAATATTTTCACGAGTTTGTCAATGATTTACACGATAACGACAAGCTTACGGAAATTTTCTACCTAAAATTCAGCTTAATTGAACTACCAGTCAAGATATTACTGCAAAATGACGACTTTGAAAAGAAAAACAAGATATATTTTAAAAAACTGTATGTACCATATACTTATATTGAGTATTTAATCATCAAAATTTTTCTTCTCTTTATATGTTATATAAAAATACGTCAAAATAACATTTTCGCATATTCATTCAATTTGTCATAAAAAAAATTTTGAAAGAACAAGCGCGATTTTTAGGCAATCTGACCCTCCAGTCCCCTTAAGAGAATGTTGAAGTCGAATAATGTCGATACTGCAGAGACGATCGTCACGAACACAATCACGTTATCCTTTTCGCATTTCTACACATACAGAACTTGCATAAATTTGCTTTTTTTACCATATTCAGCCGAAAGCCTAACCACGCATGTGCAGAAATCTTTCTGTAAACTTTTCTGATATTCTTAACCCTTAAGCACAGACACAAATATTTCGAAGTTTGATAATTACCTGAGAAAGTGTCTTTCCGAAACGTCTTTTCTTGTCGCCACTTCATATCTTACCGGCCAAAGAAAAGATGGACGCTTAAGTGGGAGTGAAACAGCAATAGGTTTTTTTATTTCATTGGGAATCTATCAGACTCCTATTAGTGCTTAAGTGTTAAACTTCTGAATGTTCTTCAACATTTTTCTGTTTGTTGAATTTTCGGTATGTACAAGCTGCGGAACTTTTGAATTAGATAAATATTACGCTACTCTCTTAAAATGAATCAAACACCACTGAAAATAATCAAACAATAGGAAAAAGGGCAATTCGAGTTCAAGCACAGGACTAATATGGGTAAAAACCTTCCTTGTGTTAGGAAATCGTGTAATATTTATTGAACATGAATAATCAATATAAAACAATCATACGTTTTGGCTCAACCATGAACCCTCTTCAGTGATAATAAAACTCAAGGTTTTGATACGAACGCATTACAATTAATAAAAGACCTGCGCAAATTGACAATGTTAGTCGCAATATTAAAGCCGACAAGACCGTTACCGAAATAATATTAAATAATAAATTAATATTGAGAAGTAGCCGTTATAACTATAAAAAACATATAAAATAAAATAAAAATAAGTAAAATTGAAATATAATAAATAATTAAAACTGACAATATAAAATACCTTTGTTGAGTTCAGCTAAAAGTAAACCGATCCTGTCAATGATAACATCGCCACGTCTTCGAAATACAAATAATTACAGATTTGTATGCCTAGCATTAACATTGCGGAAACGACTTACTGACCACTGAAAATAGTGAATATACACTGATTTGCAGTTATAAGTATAGCACTGAAAGTGCTCAGTGCTATACTTATAACTGATATCACTGACTATTCACTGATTCACTTTAAGAGAGTAACTGACAGCTTGAGATTTAAAATTCTTTTTTGTTTTTGTTATACGTATTGAGCAATGCTCCTATTTATTTTTGCATGTACCTTCATTGCGTTTGTAACTTTGTACAACCAATACAACATAAACTTTGCAGAAAAATGTCAATATTCTGAAAGTGCTCAGTGCTATACTTATAACTGATATCACTGACTATTCACTGATTCACTTTAAGAGAGTAACTGACAGCTTGAGATTTAAAATTCTTTTTTGTTTTTGTTATACGTATTGAGCAATGCTCCTATTTATTTTTGCATGTACCTTCATTGCGTTTGTAACTTTGTACAACCAATACAACATAAACTTTGCAGAAAAATGTCAATATTCTGAAAGTGCTCAGTGCTATACTTATAACTGATATCACTGACTATTCACTGATTCACTTTAAGAGAGTAACTGACAGCTTGAGATTTAAAATTCTTTTTTGTTTTTGTTATACGTATTGAGCAATGCTCCTATTTATTTTTGCATGTACCTTCATTGCGTTTGTAACTTTGTAC
Organism: Odontomachus brunneus; assembly: GCF_010583005.1. Lineage (NCBI taxonomy): Eukaryota > Metazoa > Arthropoda > Insecta > Hymenoptera > Formicidae > Odontomachus > Odontomachus brunneus. The sequence goes on along the minus strand of NW_022639501.1, from coordinate 852,972 downwards.
AACCAATACAACATAAACTTTGCAGAAAAATGTCAATATTTTGTTGGTAAAGTTTTCAATTTCAGCATCCCCTTAAGGGGACTACACACTCCTTTCGCTGACTCAGTCAGGAACACTTTTACTGATTCACTTTAAGCGAGTATACAGTTTAAGACAAACTATGTAGTATTCGACATGTGTGTCGGATGCGTCAACTCACCAGATTGTTGCACGCATAGGAGCAGTGCCGGCATTTGTACGGTTTAGATCCCGTATGCAACCGCACGTGTCGCTGCAAGTGAGAACTGACTTTCGTCTTGAAATTGCAACCTGCGTAACTGCAGCGGTGAATCTGGCGTTCCTTGGCGCTCACGGGATCGTCGTGCTTCGCTCTATGCCTGCAACAAATACAATCGCTCGAAACGAGAAACGATAACGACGACAGTCGGCGGCCGTAAAGTCACCTCGCAAATTCGCGCGCGATTTTACGGAGAGCGATCGTTGCACATGTTCTCTCAGTTAATTAGACCCTTTCCGCTATTGAACCCACTGACGCGGGCAATTAAAGCATAATGATAAGGATTTACGTGTCCGATATACGCACGATTATTGCCATTAAATGAAAATTCCCATTGGAATCAAGCGGATGCGAAGTTTATCGGAGCCGATCGTGGAGCATTTTACGAAAGTCTGATTAACGCCCGGGCGTTAATAGGCGACCGACGCGGCTATTAACGCCGGATAAATTTCCTACGACGAGACGAGGTACCGAGGCATCCAATCTGGAGAATATACATATCTGTCGAGGACGTCACAGGCCGGTGTCGTGCGTGAGGCGACTATTGCCGCGATAGTCGCGGAGAGAAGTAGGTAGTGCGGGTTTGTGTCATCGGGGGGAAAGCCAGCCTAGGCGACAGGGAGATAGAGGCGGTATCGTCGGAAATATCTCTGGTAGCCGGGGAATTATGAACAACGCTCGCGCGGCCGATCGATTTATGAGCGCGAATCTCCGAGTCGTGTCTGAAAAGATCTGCGCGACCACAAAAATCCCATCACGACACTGAGAGAAATTATTCGATAAGAAATTAACAAACGGATATTCTCGATTAAAATAACGATAAATTTTTGTATCCGATCCATCCAATGAGAGATATCGGTTTATAATTTTTTGATCAGATTTATGTGATGAAATGTCCATTACGATCGGAAGTATTCGATTCAATTTAAGCGGATATTCTGATCGGATAGAAAAATTCATCGGTATTTTGATCGGAAATATCCGTTTGTTAATTTTTTATCGGATAATTTCTCTCAGTGGAAGTAAAAAGCATGACAGGGTGTTACTTAAAACTCGCATAGAATTGAATCATCCGAGCGTAAATGCTTTTCCTTTTATTCTGGTGCAGGATGAGAGTTGTGTTATAAGATGACAAGACGGGGGACAATCGAATATACTCGACTCGTTATATAAATCAGAAATTCATAAGAGATTAAACCGATTAATTTACGAAGGCTTGCCGGGGTCTCCGAGTATCGCGTGTCCAAGGGATCGCGGGCCGCGAATATTTTCTATATAAGCCGAACGCGCGCGCGACGGGCGTCTGAAGAGCGTGCACTTTTTCAACGTGGAAGACACGAGATCGCATCGGAGGTGTGTCCTTCGCCTCGGCATCTCCTCCACCTCCGTATCCCGCCAAGTTCATCGTCGCAGTCGCGGCCCGGTGATTATGAACGATGCGATATGCGTGCGCGATATTACGAGGGAGCCGTTGGCCGCGACTACATGTATATCAGGTTCGAGATGCGTGACACGTTTAATTAAAATCCCGCGTGATTTACTCCGCCGGGCTCTCTCGCGGCGAGAACGCGGGAGGGAGGACGAGAACGAGAGAAAGGAGGGTGAGAGAGAAAGGAAGGGGGAGAGAGTGAGAGAGCAGGAGAGAAGAAAGAATGAGAGAGGAGAGACAGACAAAGAGAGAGAGAGAGAGAGAGAGAGAGAGCCCGACGAGTGGACACACGCGGAAGAGAAGCGTCGGTGGAAGAGAGTCCGTGCGACACACTCTGCGGCTGCGTTGAGTTCGACTCACGTAGTAAGTACTCAATTCGCGATGAAATATCGCGGCTACCATCGCCATGCGCGGACGATCATAACGGGTTGCCCGCACTTAGCCGGCTGCTGCACGCAACTTCCGCTTTCGCGGTCCTCCACCTCGATCTTTCTCTCTCGCCTGCCTTTCTCTCTCTCTCTCTCTCTCTCTCTCTCTCTCTCTCTCTCCCTGCTGCGACCTTCGTATTTCTTCTCAGCTCCTTGAGAGTCGTCCGTGGAGCGGGAGAAGAGCGCGTAATGTCGAACGAAGGGAAATTTACTACAGACGCTTTCCATGCCACAATAAACTTAATAAGGCTTCATTTAAATCGGATCTTTCGTTTTCGCGCGCGTCCACTCGCTGACACGGGGCTGGTGCAAGCGCGCTCGCTGCAACAATGGGTTGTCGATCGAGCAGAGAATTTGGGAAGTGGTCAAAGGGTGCGGATGAGAGGGAGTTTCCGCAGCGAAAACATACCGTGTCGCGCATTCGGGCTTATAACGAGCTCGGCCCGATTAACGGGTCTCGAGAAGTAGTCGCGAACTATCCGTGGTCTCTTTTAACGTTTCGCCCGTGCTTTGAAAGCGCCGCGTCAATTGCGTCGCAGCGCGCGAGCTACGGCCAACGGAATCAAGATACCTCATGTCTCTGAATGAATCATTGAGCCGTGAATTAATTCAGATACAGATGATCCCGTCGTGAGCGCCTATCTGTGAGTCTTAAAATAACCGGCTAATAAATCTAGGAGATAAAAGGCGGTACGAAAATTGCCGAGTATCGAGGCCGGCCCGCTCGCCTCGCGCGAGCACAGAGATGTGTAATCGGATTTTCGATAAATTACACTTCAAATTATATCCTCCCCATTGTCTCTATCAATAATCCGCGAAGATTGATTCTTTCGCTGTCCGCGTACTCGCAATTACGTATGCGTGGCGGCGCGCGACGCGCGACGCGAGTACTCGCAATTAATTCTCCGCTTCCTCGAAGGCATCGATCATACATACGCGGGCCGTGAGCCGCGCGATTAATGGCGCAGGAATGCGTCGTTCCCCCGGCGGGGACCTCGATTAAAATTAATGTCAATAATATCGGCAGTCCGAGAAGTCGTGCCGCGGCCCCTGCGAGATGGAGCCGTGGATCGTACGCGAACTGAATTGTTAAAAAGAGACCCGCGCGTCGTGAAGCGCTCCTCACTTCCCCTCTCTATCTCTTTCCCTCCCTCTCTCTCTCTGACTGTCTTCCACCGCCGTCGATCCTTAATAACAGTCACCTTACCTGCGCAACTGCGTGTTGGTTTTCGCGGCGTACGAGCAATCGGGACAGGAATACTGCTTTTCGACGCTGTCGTGGATCAGCTTTCGGTGTCGCTCGAGTTCGGACGCGGTGCGAAGGACCGTCGGGCAGCCCGGAAGTCCGCACTTGTACTTCTTGCCGGAGTGTCGCAACATGTGCTGTTGAAGGGCATGCCTATACGAAACATAAAACACAACCAAGCGGGATATATTTCATTTTCCGAATTAAATAGCGCCCGGACGCACGCGGAACACATTCCCGAATGTAGTCCTCGCCGCGTTCGTCGGGAATCCTCCTCTCCGCCTGCCTCTCGTCCCACGTGCACGAACATTTAAATGAGCAGCGAGAAATATGGGATGGTCATTAACGCGTTTGACGAATGGACCACAAAATAGATGTAACTCACAAAGTTAAACATCCACTGCGAGGGACTCATTTTTACGTTCGTCTCAATGACACAAATACCCGAAATGACATCTCGGTATTTCGAATTCCTGTCCTTGTCTACTACTTTCCTCTGTCACTCTTTGTTCGCTCTCCGTTCGTAGAGATACATTAGAAAAAAATTTAGCTTGGACCATGAGTGTTTCATTAATAAATGTCAATGTCGGGCAATAATTGTATGAAATTTTCTCACTAAAATAATGGGCAAATCAATAATCAATATTAACCAATTATCATATTTGTAGTCGCGAATAACTTAATCGATTGATGAAATTAATTATTAATTAATTGTTGTATAATGAATTACATCAAAGTTTTATCAATAATTAATCAATAATTAATTTTATTAATCGATGAAATTGTTTGTGATTTTATATATGACGTATAATCAATTTCCCTATTATTTTAGTCGAAAAAATTAATTAATGCCCGATCCTAGCCCGTATTGGGCTTATTAATTTCCTCTTTCCTAAAATAATCGCAGCAAATCAATAATAAAAATCAATTAATTATCATATCTGTAATCACGAATAATTTAATTGATCGATTAAATTAATTATTAATCAGCGTATAATCATCAGTCACACAACAAAGTTTGATTAATAATAAATTTTATCGGTCATTCTAATATTATTCGGGACTTTATGTATAACGATTGATTGATCTCGATGATTGATTTGCCGATGATTAGCCGTAGAAAATTTTCATATGGATCAATGCCCGCCGGGACGCGAGGCGTACGGCGCGTCTCAAATAACGATCGTGCTCTGGCACCGCGGTGCTTTCGCTAAATTCAACGTGTAATAATAAGACAGCACAATGCGTATGCCCATCGCGCGCGTGTGACCCATCGGCGCCGCGTACGATCCAATCGCAGCTGCCGCGTCTTATATCAAGCCGGCGGGAGCGCACTTTAAATAGTTCCTGTCACGAGGTGACGATCTATACGGTTAGTGAACTTGCCGTGTGTTGGGCTAAGTGAGTCAACAAGACGTATCGAGGCCGGATCTAGTTGCGCGAGAACGCGCCCGCGCGCATTGCCGCCGCCGCCGCCGTCGCTGCGTGCTTCGCCCGCCGCGCGGAATTCCCATCCTTTAAGCACAAGTGAAATACGAGTGCAATACGGCTGCTTTATAATTAGATGGAAACGAACATTCCGCTCTCCGCATCGTTCGAAAGCAACTTGAATTAGCAGAACGCCGGAGCCCGCGGAGCTCGTAAACGCGATAAACACGTGGCGGCACTTTTAATTAACAGCCGACTCGCGATCGCGACGATATTAACGCGCATCGATCCTTGACCGCTTGATACGGTCATTCTGGATCTAATGCCATTAGGCCAACGTCCCCTCCTCGCTACTGTCCGCGCTACAAATTAACGCCGGGACGACGGATCCGCGTGTTGTCCGACCTTTACTTCCCCTTTTTAATAAGGCAAAGGGAGGGATACGTTTTTTTTTTTTATCGCCGCTCCACGGACAATCCACGGGAGCAATCTCGGCGTTTCCATGTGTGGAAGCGTAGCTCGCTGGCGCAACGTCGCGTAATTCAGAAGCGCGTCTTAACGAGCCGCGCCACCGCGACGTCGCGCACGTTCTGCGCGGGGAAGTCGAGCAGAGCCGGAGCTCGTCGATGCTATCGAAATCGCCGGCAAATTTCCGAGCGTAGTCGCGACCGTTCGCGTACAGAAAGCTCCATTAATGTTGCTCCATTCCTTGGCATAGTGACATTTGAAATTTATGTATATATGTAAAATAGAATATCTGTCTGTCTGTCTGTATGTTCTTTATATATTCTTGAGCCCTTTGGCCGATCTGTGAACCAAATTCTGCATATTTAATCTTTAAGATCCTGCGGAAAACATAAATTACGTGACACTTAGACATCCCACTGCTTCTCCCTGATTTCATCCTTTTGATACTTTGACCTTTTGATCTTTAAACATTTTGACACTGATAACTTTGTGAGTAATGCAGGGTGGATCCAACTAATATTATAAATATTCGTACATTATGTGATTATTGATTATTCGAGGAGTTGCTGAATATTTATATAATATATAATTTTAATAATAATAATACAATTTTATTATTATTATCATTATTATTTTATTATTATTATTATTTTAAGATAATAACATTTATATATATATATATATATAATTTAAACTATTTTAAATAAAAGTTTAAGTATCACTGTATTAGAGAGAGAGAGAATGAAGCAATATTAATGAAGTTTTGTATACACAGAATAAGTTGCAAAACTCTTTAGACACAATGAAGTTCGGAGATCTCACCAAACTGTAAAAATTGAGTCATTATTGTGACCGGTTTGCCTAGTACAATTATATTATTGTCTTATTATTATAAATTATTATTAGTATTTTTATTATTTATAGTGTTCTTAATTATATTATTAATTATATTATTAATTAATTTATAGTTTTTCTTAATTATATTATTATTGTGTAAGTGTGTCAGGTAATGACCCTCAATTTTGATGGTTGGGTGAGCTCCCAACTTCGTTGTGTCGATTTGCAACTGCGATACCCGCTCTCGTGGCAGTATCACCGGTAATACCGTCCCTGTTCCTCTCTGTCGCTGCATTCCTGCACCGGCGGATCTCGCGGCCGGACGCTGTCTTCCGGCCGCGGTAGCAGTCCACGAAGGACACGGATTTTTCGAGATGGCAGTTGGACGATACCGGAGAGGTCTCCGGGTTCCGTGGTAGCGCGCGAGGGACGAGACGCCGCAGCTCGACGCGGCGGCCGGTGAGGAGCGGAGAAGAGACGAGATGAGAGGAGAGGAGAGGAGAGAAAGAAGAAGCCACCGAGAGGATCTGGGCCGTCCTAGAGGGAGCCGGCCTACCCAATTGGCTACGCAAGTGTAACGTCGAGTTTTACAATGTCAGGATATACACGCCCTCGCACGAGCGCGCCGCGCGTCCGCAGGCTTGCTCGCACCTGCGAGCCAGGTAGGTAGTCGCGCAAGCTGCGTGTCTGGACCCGCGGATACCTGCGGTGTGCTCTGCTCCGCGTGGAAACAGGTAACCGCTCACACACGCGCACATTCGCACGCAGGCAGGCAGGCAGGCACGCACTTTCGCGTGCTCACGCGCTTTGTTCGCTTGCGTGCGAACCAGAGGCGACAGCCGGATGGAGATAAGGGTCAGACGCGTGTGATCTTACTTCGTCATATCGGATTTCGGGCTTCTCCCGGCGCGGAGATATCGCGATTGGCTAATCCGGGAATGTATCGCGGCTTCTGTTGAGCGGTGTTTCCTCTCGGTTGCCTCTTTGGCCTCCTCCTCCTCTTCCTCTCGCGAAGGACCTCGTCTGCAGGAGACGCTCGAATTGGGTCAATTTCTAATCACCTGTCGCTTCTCTTGGAGTCTGCTCGGAAAGCCGAGGGGGACAGTGATGGAGATGCAGCGCGTGTTTGAAACGGACAACCCGCGAGTCGTCGAAGTGTTGACCCTATTTTCGACCTGGACTTTCTAACATTCTCAAGGATATTTCTAATATCCCCTGAAGGAGATCGATGTATGTTTAATGCACACGGAAACTGAAGTCTTACTTAGCGAGAAACGCAACGAATGAATGCCACTTGCGAGTTCTAAAGAGGACTTCTCGGCAAAGTTAGTAGATTAACTAGAATCAAAAGAGGTGGACATAAGCTTGAAAGTAGTAGACGTTGGAATGGAATATTGAGGTTGAAAGAATCAACTTTCGACTCGGGAATATTTTGTTTTGCAGCGTGCGAAAGCATCCGAAGAATACGAAAAGGATCAGGACGGGTGTCTTTGTTGCGCGACACTGCGCGGATGTTTTTTTTTCTCAACACGCGCGCAAGATGCGTCAATGGATGACCATGTAATGCATATGTAATGCAGACGGGCAAGTTTGCAGTAAAGTAACTGAGATGTGGGTGGATAAAATCTCACATTTCGCTGGCCGCTGAAGATTCCTTAAAATATGCTCTGCGAAGATGTTAAAACCCTTCCCCAACGTTAAGCTGTTTGGCACCGTAATGTTCGAGAGTTTATGCCCGATGGATTAAGCGTTTTCGGCCCCTTTGACTGCGCACGGGTATTTTGATTCGTCGTCGCATCTTTTATCCTACGCGATACCAGCAGCGTCTCTCTTTCTCTCTCCCTCCCCGGACTGTCCCTTCTTCCGCGCGCATCTGATTTTTATCGCTGTAATTATTGTAATTCTTTTTTGGCCGGGATGTCTATAGTCTATAAATTCGATAGTCCATAAATGAGACCCAAGGGAGCTCGGGATTTGTGAAGCGGCGAATGCAATCGTTTGGCTCTTTTCGCGCATACGCGAGATACGCCCTCAAATATTGGAATTTAATGCAAAGTCACGCAGAAACGAAATATACAATTGGGATTCTAAATGCAACGCGAGTGTGGCATACACGTTAATTAGTGTATTCACCTGAAACGCTCGAACTATCAAGCAAAAAGGTGACTTGTGCGTAAGCATTTTGTGCGGCGCGCGCGCGAGAGAAAGAGGGAGGGGAGAGAGAGAGAGAGCGAGAGCGAGAGAGAGAGAGAGAGAAAGAGAGAGAGAGAGATACATAATTTAGTTAGCTGTGCGAGCCGTCGTTTCGCGCTCACGGCATATCGTGCACACCGTGGAAATAATAAAATGCTCGTTACAATAAAATCAAAAAGGTCGAGACCGAGACTCGCGCGCGGACTATTTCCTCGATAGAAATTAATAACAAGCGCGCCTCTACGCCGGAGTTTCTGCGTGCGGCTGACCGTGGTGAATCGGTTCAAGGTCCGCTTGATGAACGCTGTGATTGCGTTGAATTATGACAGCCGTGGTATTTCAAAGACACGACTTTTCCGGCGGGTTGAAGCCGGCGATAAAAGTGACAGCGACACGGAATACACGCAAAATCGTGTGCCTTCTCACACGTCATGCTCCTCGTGACGCCTCGAGGAGATATTCCGCGTGCAATAACGCACTCTCGCGCCGCAAAGAAGACGCAAACGTACACGGAATCCCACTTTGCGTGCGCGAGCGCGCGTTGCCAGGAGAAACTCATTTTCGACTTTACCATTGATGCACTATCAATTTCCTCGAGTAACAAGCGCGTGTGCGACCAGCGATGGTACCGGAAACACTTAGACGCAGGTATATCTGCCAAAAGACGCGCGTAAGCATATTTACTACAGCCGTATATTATATTCTTATAATACAAAGAGTGCGGTCCGTTTGACGCTTTATAGGTTTCGAAGTGTCTTTTTTATAGTCGGTATTAATGACGTCATTATATAGCTAGAACGTTTTGAAACGTCTAAAGAATCCTAGTCTCGATTACGGAAGACTTTGCGTGTCACGAATTTTTGACTCGTAACAGAGTTTCTCCAGGATATATGGGAGAACTTTCAGTGACCGGCACTCGCTGTTTTGTGGCATTCTTGTTAAAATTTTATCAAATGCTAAAATTTGTGGGAAAAAATTCATTGATTGCTTATTAAATTAATCTTTTATTAAATTACTTGTCAATTGTTGCTTGTTATTTATTTATTTATTTCTGAATCCCCACACTTCTTGATGTTTGATAAAATCTGCGCAAGAGTGCCGGCTAGACGTGGAGAATTCTTTAGTAAAAATTATCAGTATTCTTTGCAGCGCGCACGCAATTGGCTATGCTTTCATTTCATGTACTGAGAAAAAAATATAAAAGTACATAATTAAAAAATATTGGTGGCATTGATAACATTGTAGTAATGTAAAATATTTTTTAGATGAAAAAATATACATTTCCTTAAAATCTTAGCTTTTCATGAAAGAAGCTGTTTATTCTACTTAAATGAAAGAATTTAGATTTAAGTGAATGTTGCAATAATATCCAACGAATAAGTACTTTTTATTTTTTAGATATTTTTTTTCTCAGTGTATATGTTATTCATATTTCAGGAACTGAAATATGTCATTAAAAAATGTGTTTCCAGCGAAGCATAGTAAAATTTTAGCGAAATATGTACCTTCTAAGAAATCTTATTTGTCAGTAATTTACTTGACAACAATAGACTGTCGTTTGTTTTTGCACATGGAAACGTAATGAGATCAAGAAGAATGTTTATGAAAAAAAACTATAACATAATATAGTTGAAACTACCCGGCGTTGCCAGGATTATCACAAAATATCAGGGGGAGAGGGTGGAGCATAAAAATTTCACCCAGTCTATATTTTTCGCAGACTCCTAGAGAGTAACTATATAGAATTTTAACCAGATCGGTCAAAAGATCTAGGAGTACAAGTATAGACAGCAGATAGACAAATAGACAGATATTCGGTTTTATACACGCATAGATATGCGTCCGCCAACGAAAACTTTCCGATTATTTGTTGGCCCCCATTTAAGATTCTTTGGAGGATAGCTACCCCTATTAGGGGGACGGAGTGATATAGTTACAATTTATCACGATCATACAGCCTTGAAAACAATATTGCACGTGTATCGGCATTTTTGACAAGAGTCGATTGGCTACAGAATAATCGGGGTGGAAAGTTTTCGTTGGCCCTGTATATTCTCTCCGTATCGGGCGTTTTCCTCTATCATCGTTTCCGAGTCCCCGCAGTAGCGGATAATTGGCTTTGATCGGGCGGCGCAAGACTCGCGTGAGTCCGCGCGAGCAGGCAGATCTACGTAGAAATGTAGCGGTGCGAGCGACCGGCATCCATATCGATCGCTCGGTTATACGCGCCCGACGTACTTGAATTACGGCGTCGCGAAGAGCCGTTCGGGCGGGCATGCGGCTCCGCTGGAGAATACCGATAGAACAATATTAATATCGGCGCCGGGTTAGGTGGAAGGCGCGGCGCGACTTTGCGTCGACTTCGCGTCGACGTCGAGAGAGAGACAGAGAGAGAGAGAGGGAGAGAGAGAGAGAGAGAGAGAGAGAGAGAGAGAGAGAGAGAGGGAGAGAATGGATTCGCGTTTTTCAGTCGGGAATGACGCCGGGCGTGACGAGAGGTCGTTAGGGGTAAGACCCTCCCCGCCGCTCGACTGGACAAGCGGATGATTTAACGCGACATGTCAGCCTAGGCAGCTTGGCCGACATTTAAAAGTCTAATTCGCGTTACGTACACCGTGCCGATGAGCGGACGGCGACGCGCCGGAAAGAGCGTGTCCGCGAGAAACTCGTCTCTTGCGGGAGGTGACCGCGATTTCCGGGCGACCTCGCGAGCCGCCTCTCCTCTCTCAGGGTCACGCGGGATCCCTCCGGAGGAGGTTCGAGCGCACCGCGGCGCTGCGGCCGTTAACAGCCTGACGACTTTATAGCGCCCGACGCGAGTTTTTAACGCTTTTTATTCCGCCCGGCTCTCCCGCCTGGCAGTAAAAGCGATGACGGCCGAAGCTAAGGTTTCACTTTACTCGGCGTGTTCGTTGTTGATCGGCACTTGTAGCCGCACGTAGCGAGACGATGCAGCGTGTACAGATTGTCCGCGGTGTCGTGCCGAAGTGCGGGCCAATAGCTTCGAGCGGTTTATGGGATAGACGTACCGGCCAGTGTTCGGCTAAACGGAATCGTCAGGTAATTTAATATCCCC
>NW_022639501.1:790617-841386 GCF_010583005.1 Odontomachus brunneus | reverse complement strand
CCCCCCCCGCGCGTGGAAGTGTTATTCTTCGACACGGAAAGAAACGGTCGGATTAAATATCCGGTGATTAAATACCCCCAGTTCCGAAATTTGGATCCTACTTTCGGCCTTCCATTTAACGCCTATCTTGATACTCCGAAACCTCTATCGATCTCTTTTGATTCCATTTAACTTCTAAACCAACTTCGCCGAGAAGTACTCTTTAGTGGCATTTTGTGCGTTTTCCGCCATTTAGAGGCGTTAAGTAGAATTCCAGTCTCTGTGTGTGGGAGAGACCGGAAGGAAGGAAGAAGCTAGATGTCTCATATTTCAGAATCTCGAAGTTACAACTTCTCAGACAACTAAATGTTGTGACTGTACGAATATGATAGCCTTCTTCTGTGTGTTAATGCCCACCACGATCCTATTAATTGTGTATTTTGGTTTTTAATAACCAAATAAGCATGCAGCAATGCTTGTCTTGGTGCTTCAGTAACGCAGGATAAGAAGACCATATTGAACATACACTCTGAACTCGCAGGATATACATATATATGTGTATGTGTGTATCAAAAAGTCCAGGTCGAAAACAGGACTAAAATTTCGGTTCAGAATGGACCAGCCGGGATTCTGGTTAAAGTTAGTAGAATTCTGCTTAGGTTAATAAGATTCTGGTTAACCAAACGAAATTTCTGGTTAACCAGAATTTTTGAACCGAAATTTTGATTCGTTTTTTACCAGATATTTAATTAATTCAGCTAAATGTTTTTATATCGTCTCTCGCGCGATCTCGCGTGCGTGAAGAGTGCGCGCTACTTCGAGTCGGTATCAAAAAGGGACTGTTCGACTACGCTAATTGACTATGCAAATTTCATCGTCTGTCAGGCGTGTCGCGCCGTGATTTGCGGAATCGCTGTTAACCGCGATATCTACTACTATTTCAGCAGGGTTGCGCGCGGCACATTTATCTTATTTCAACGAAATCCGATTTCCCGCGCGCATCGGAACATCGCGCGTCGTTCGCGAGGGAGCCAATGAGCGCGTGAGCTCCTCTTCCTAATTACGCGAGTCGTGTAACCGGTTTATCATATCATATCAGGAATTAGCTCGTACAAATCTAATATATACGTTCGCCGCAGCCGCACACCGCAGGCACATAAGTAAACTATGATGCCCGCGTAAAAAGAAAAAAAAAGACTAACATAGACGGGGTTTCGAATAAACGGCAATAATTTTACAATCTCCGCTCCGTCTATGTCGGTAATTCAGCTTTATGATCGCGGAACTTCATAAGACGATTAAGATCTTGTCTCTCGTCGGCATCCGCCCGGATGAGCTATACGAGGGCCTACACGCAAGGGCGAATGATGATGAATCTTTGCTGCCACAAGCCAATCATCTCCGAGAGTTCCTCATAGATATGCAAACGAACAATCGAATATCGTAAAGAACGATATGGCTCTAATTGAGAGCGATGAATTATGCATCGGGCAAAATTAATAAATATTTCCACAGATTACTCCATGGCCCAGATTATGAACGTATAATTAAGTCTTGTAAACTTTCGAGATATCTACCTATACACGGCGAAAATATTGTAATAAAACATTGCAGCAATGTTTTTTTCAATCTTGAACCGTACAGAATAATGAACGAACTTACTATGTATTTGTTTAAAAATATCATGCAAATTTGATTTTTTATTAGGAAAGCATTGCAATTAAATGTCTTTTTTTATATAGTATATTTTAAAGAAAAAAAAATCTAAGAAATAGGAAATATTTATTCGCACAATATGTGCTGTGTGAAAATAAATTTACTTATTCTAATATTTGTTTAATAAGAAAATATATGTTTTCTTAAAATTTTGAAATCTTAGCTTATGCATCGGGCAAAATTAATAAATATTTCCACAGATTACTCCATGGCCCAGATTATAAACGTATAATTAAGTCTTGTAAGCTTTCGAGATATCTACCTATACACGGCGAAAATATTGTAATAAAATATTGCAGCAATGTTTTTTTCAATCTTGAACCGTACAGAATAATGAACGAACTTACTATGTATTTGTTTAAAAATATCATGCAAATTTGATTTTTTATTAGGAAAGCATTGCAATTAAATGTCTTTTTTTATATAGTATATTTTAAAGAAAAAAAAATCTAAGAAATAGGAAATATTTATTCGCACAATATGTGCTGTGTGAAAACAAATTTACTTATTCTAATATTTGTTTAATAAGAAAATATATGTTTTCTTAAAATTTTGAAACCTTAGCTTTTCATGAAAGCAATTGTTTATTCTATTTAAATGAAAGAATATAGATTTAAGTAAATATATGTTATTAATATCCACACCAAAGGAATATCTATTATTTTTTAGATATTTTTTCTCTCAGTATAAGTCGGCAAATTTACTATTTCTATAGTAACTTATACTGTACAATTTTAGCATAGTCCATCTTTACAAAAAATATAAAAATATAAAAATAATTTTATGTGTAAAAATAAAAATAATTTTAATGTAATTTTTACTGTGATACATATTTTCCTCGTGTATAAAATCATACTAACACTTTTTTCCTCTCTGCACGTGCATGTTTTTCTGAACTCTCGTTTATCGACAAAAGTGTCTCTAAATGTGGCTCTTGTAAGCCTTCTGATTGGCAGTCACATTTTAGAGGCACTTCAATCGATAAAAGAGAGTTCACAGGTATAAGGATGCCAAAGTCTTCCAAAAGTCTTCCTGGATGTGTTTTTGCAACCACAATTCTTCTTCCGCCGATTTGACGACGACATCTCCTCGGTAAAAATATCATCAGGTTTATTCGCGTAGTGGTCTTTCCTCGTTTCTGGATATTATTGTCGGTATAAATATAAACACAAACAGAGCCGTGCTTGCAGTCACGCGAAGAGAGAAAGAGAACATTTTGGGTTACATTCCTCACAAATCGTGTCTGCGCGCTCGCCGCCTCTCGACCCGCAGCGATTCCCTCTTCAGCTTCCCGAACGCGATTGCGTCGCGCGGCCGCGCGTAAACTGGACCTCTTGCTCAAAGTAACGGCGATATTAGTATCGCGCTCAATTCCCGTGGAAAATTACGAGATACACACAGATCGAGCGCGCACGCCATGCGGGCCGGTAAGTCGCCGATTCGCACAAACGTGTAATTAAACAGGAAAGCGTTAATCACCGCGCGAGAGAACGTTTAACGGTCTGATCCTTGAGTGGGGCGAGTCCGGTATCCTCGGATGGATTGAGAGAAGGACGGGGGGAGGGAAAAAAAGCGCAACATTCCTTTATCCAGTTCAGCGAAGCTGCGTATCGCTCTCTCTCTCTCTCTCTCTCTCTCTCTCTCTCTTTCTTTCTTCCTCTCAGCTCGTCTCTAGTCTGCGGCTAATAAATATAAATCTCGCGGATGGAGGCTGATCGGTGCTGAGAGCGAGATGAAACGACGGAAAGGACGGCGGCGGGAGAGGGGCGAAGAGGGATGGGGCGAAGGAGAGAAAGAGACGTGGAGGGAGGGGGGGAGGGAGAGAGGAGGAAAGAAACGCGGCTCGTAATGTTGGAGCGAAAATTCGTGTAATTAAAATCAAGTAGCTAAGTATAGTAGACTCGCGCCGGGAATCGGCTTCGCCTTCGGTCGCTATGTAGCGCTCGGAGGGCTCTCGGGTTATAGCGATCGCGCGCATATCCACTGCGCGAGGAGAGATACAGTCAGGCGGGATATAGTGACGTATAGGTTAATATAGCTCTCTCTCCGATCGCTCTGGGATGGGAATGGCAGAGAGCCGCGCGGCTGAAGCGATCATGTACTACGCGAGGAGGAGGGAAGCGGATGGGAGCGAGCGAGCACGGGCATTAATTAAAAAGGTTGCGCATTAAAATGATTTGTTTTAATTGGCTGAACGCGCTGAGGTATTTATGGCCTCGCGGTCCTTCGCTCGGTCTGTCGGTCTGCTGCGGCCTCTACAACGACCGTCGACTTCTTCTTCTTCTCCTCTTCCTTCTCCACCACCACCACCACCACCTCCTTCTTCTTCTTCTTCTTCTTCGGCCCCCTTCTGCCTTCACCTGCCCTCTCGCAACCCTCTCGCCCTTCCTTGCCGCCTCTCTCTTCGTCTTCCCGGCCGCTAAGTCCGCGCCCTAGTCCCCTCCGCCCCTGACCTCTTCGATTATCTCGAAATCGGACGATCGTTCATCCGGACCGACGCGAGAGCTAAAAGGTGATTCTCTTCTGGCGCGCGGAGAACCGAGGGCGATTCATAAATATCCGGCCACGACAAGTGGATCTTTATTACCGCGAATGATTTATGCATGACTTTGCCGTATTGTTCGAGACTTCGACTCGTGTGTCACTGACGTATCTTCGCGCTTAGAACCGGCCGGCACGCCGTGCTGTGCCGTTTTTTCGTGCTTCGTCCTCGCCTTCGGCCTCGTCCGCAATTTCGGCCTTCCTCAAGAGCGAGACTCGAATGATGAGGAATAAATCGGCGAGCGAGCTAGTCGGCCAGGTTGACCAGCGCGTCGAGGGTTCCTCGAGACGCAACCCTCCGCGGCAGAGGTGTACTTATGACCGCGAGTCCGCGCGCGATGGTATTTTTCAGCGCGTTTATTTTCCTCTGATCGGGCCGCGCGGCTCAGAGGAGCGGATAACGCAACCGCGGCTCTACGCGAGCCCTCTCGTCGTTACTTATCTCTTATCGCTTCGAGTCTCACGCGAACCAATCGGATCTCGTTATCCGCCGCTTTTGCCCACTAAAGCCGAGCGGCTCGCGTTCCACCGCATCTCCACCACCGAGCGAAAATGACGCGATCGACTCTCGGGATATGCATGCGAGTTCGAGACTGCTCGGTCCCGTTCGCGATGAGATGAGAGTAACAAGTGCACAAACGAGTGTCAGTCGTCAACAAAAATTCGTCTTGTCACTCTGTCATAAAGGAGTAAACGAGTCGGGAAAGCGGTGATAGAGAATAACAAGCGAAACAACGCGAAGGAGGAAGCCTCGCGTGTGTATCCTTGCTCGCGCGATTGCGACCACGTATCGTAATCAGCAGCTCGCCGGTAACGAGAAAGTCGGAAAAAAAGAGAGAGAGAAAGAGAAAGAGAGAGAGAGAGAGAGAGAGAGAGAGAGAGAGAGAGAGAGAGAGGGAGAGAGCATCGATGGAATCTAATGAGCGAGGAGGCAGATCCCGATGGCTCGACGTCGAGCTCGTACTTCGCCATGATCAAGATCAGCCCTCGACGAGAAGAGAGATACGACAGGAGGGCGGTGGGAGGAGAGAGAGAACGAGGGAGAGAAGTCGACGAAAGAGAGAGACGGATGCAGGTGCAACCTGCACCGGTGCGGGACGGACGTACGGACGTACGAGCGGACGAAGGTGGGATTGAGTTATGACAGCGTTTGCTCCAGGGGGCCGGCTCTGGACCCGGCGAAGCGGATATTCTTCTTATTCTTTATTTCTTCGTCTGCGGCCCCGCCGTAGGAACCGTCGGCCATGCATCACCTTCGGTTCACTCCGGTCCGGCCTCCTCTTCGGCATCGTTGCACGACCACACCGCCATCACGGCCCATCACGATCCCACCTCAGCCATCGTCCTGGCTGGAATCGTCGATTCCACCCACCTTAGCAGGTCGAGAGATGCTCGGCCGAGCTCCAAGTATTTACGTTTCGTGCATCGTCTGTCTCGCCTTCTCGTCCACCATCTCCTCCTCCTCCTCCTTATTCTCCTCCAGCTAGCCCTTCTTCTCATCATCTTCATCTTCTTCTTCTTCTCCTTCTTCCCCTTCTTCATCTTCGTCCTCTTCTTGCCGTTTTCGTTCTTTATAGTCGGATGAAACGATCCGGACTACTCTCTTCGTTAATTGCGTCTCGAGTGACGCTCGCTCCGCGAGACCCTGACCTTCGGCACTTCTCCCTTTCCGGAGAATCGGCAATAGATCGCGACAATATTCCGCTCCGGAGTGTTAGAGCGAGTGGGGGAAGAAGCTTCGGCTGAGAGTCCCGAAAGAATATTACACTTCGCTTTAATGCCTGTTGATTCGCGGAGGACAGTTTCGCAAAAGTATTATTTCATATATATATATATGCTTCTTTTCCGCGCGCATACAATAGACGTTTTTGCAAACGACGAAAGCCGCGTGACTTTCCATCTCGACTACTTTTATTTCGATTGGAACTTAACTCACGTCGAGAGTTATTCAGCGCACCGATTTCGTCACTTTCTCGCTGCCATCGCGCCGCGCGAAACCGGTTTAATTAATGATTCGCAGGCGCGCTTTGCTGAAATCGTACATAGCTCACGCGATGATATAGAACTGGAAAAGATGAATCGCGCGATCAATTATCGATTTCAGGAATTTGTACAAACAAGCGGATAAATCAGCGATTACTGCGTCAATCGGCCTCACGGCGTCAGGGAAGACAAGGGGGAGGAGAGGAGTGTGGAATTAGAAATCAATTGGAAGTGGAATTAGAAATCAATTGCGACTGGAATTTTTTTGCAGTTTCTCATCAAACGCGTGAGACTCTCTCTCTCTCTCTCTCCCTCCCTCCCTTCTTCTCTTTCTCCCTCTCTAGCTTTTCTGGAGAGTGCGATAACGATCGTCTAATCGGGCGCGATCGCAAATCACGACGAGGATGGGGGGAAGTCGTGTCGTCGGGCGAGCGCACGCCGCCGAAAGTAGGTTTCATTAGCGCACACGTGACCGCGCGTCGGAATAACTCGGAATTAACGCGAGTCTCCCAATCAAAGACGGCCCCGCCGGAACAAACAAAACGGAACTTCGTTCCCGGCGATCCCCCGGGGGAGCGGTTGGTTAGCAGCCCGGCATTGGCGCTGATGCTGAAAGTCGAGGCGAGAGAGAGAGCGTCTCTCTCCGGCCTCGCCGCGTCAGGAAGATTACGGGAGGGTTGCGCGCGGGTAGCAGTCGTAGCGCAGCGTCGGGAGCTAGCAAGAGAGGGTTGCGAAACAAAGAGAGAGAGAGAGAGAGGGAGAGAGGGAGGAAGGGAGAAACGGAGGGGTGGTTAACGCTTCGCAGTCGGGGCTCAGAATAAACAACAATATTATAACGCGAGCTTAATTGCGCCAGAGGGCTCGGTAACGGGCGCATAAATCGGAGCAGCGAGCGTGCGCGCGCGCGCGAGTGAGCGAGCGAGCGAGCGCCCTCGAAACTACCCTCATCCTGTCTCTCTCGTTCTTCCTCGAGGGCTCTCTCTCTCTCTCTCTTTCTCTCTCTCTCTTTCTCTCTTCGCCGTTGCCGTGTCCCGGGGACACGTAGCAGTCCTCCACGAGCCGCCTCCGCAGTAGGATTCATTTACAATAAACATGTCCCCCGCTAATTTCGTCGGCGGAAAAGGAGAAATCTCCGGAACAGAGGAGCGTCTTAAGTACGATATACGTTGACGTTTCCCGGCGTCCTGCTCCGAGAGGACGATCGCTTTCGCGAAAGCTGAATCCCGCCGGCGACCGCGGCGCGATCTCTCTGTCCTCTCATCGAGGTTATCGATGACGGCTACCGATTCGCGCTCTTTTCAAATGAGTCGGCAAAGGTGTTTCCGGTTGAATCAGTGAAGGGAGCGTTTCGCGGGCGATTAGCGAGTGCTCATTGATTTTCCGTTCATCCCCACTTCATCGCTCCGTTCGGTGTCTTACTGATCTCGTTGAGTGAAAACAAGATCTCACTATGAGATCTGTAGTACGCAAATGCGTTGCGCGCTGTGCCAATTCCGACTTTCTGCGCTCGCGGCGACGGAATTAGCGAATCGCCTCTGTGCGATTTGCGTGCAATGATACTGTTTGCGAACTGCGTCAATAACGGGAACTGTCAACTAGATACCATTAACCCTTTGGAGCACAGTGATTTCACCGTGAGATCACCTATTAGAACCAAATCATAGCTTCAGGCATAGTGATCTCGAAACCACCGCTCAGCTTGTGCACAATGACGGACATATTTTGTTGCACGATGCTTACACAGTGATTGCACGGTGGAAGTACCCCTATTTTGCATAAATAGGAAAATAGAAAAAGTTAATTTCCAAATTTTTTAAGAATGATCTCTTGGGTTGTCATTCTAAACATGTGACATGAATATTTTATCAGAATCTGAATTTTGGAAGTCCTGTGCTTCAAAAAGTTAACTGATTCTTCTTCTAGCGGGAATTGACTGCAGTGCTGCATTTTTGACTGAATCACTAATTATAAATATAGCACGTTTAATAAAGAACATACTGATTGTACTTTATGATTTAACCTAATTTAACATTCGCCCGTATTTCTCGCTACGTCAATAATTTTTCGTCGACGATACATGCGTTGTCGTAAATCGTAAAATGCGGTAAAGGGGATTCCATCACGTGTCTGTTATAAGTTAACAGTTAGTTTCGCACACATATTCCATTGCACGTTGGTTGTTACACAATGTGGCATTCTTACGAGGAACTTTTCGACGGTTAGTTGCATTCTGCGTAACCGCTGGCATGGAGGCCGCGGATTCCACGACGAAACGTCGCGGCGGTGGGCGAAAAATTTGGACGCGCGAGAAAAGCCGGCGTTACGACGCTTGTGGCTTGGCGGCGTTTCAGCCGACCGTGGATAAATGTACGAACACGTACGGCCAGAGGGGGTCGAAGAGAAGAAGATGAGAGAAAAAAGAAGGCTAGGGAACGCGGAGGGCCGAAATGATATGGAACGCACACAAGCGGATTCAAATTACAGTTCTCGAGAGACGCGACTGTGCGTGCAATTGTGTCTCGACATTCGTAACTCCCGCTTAATCGAGTCTATAAAATGCAGTCCAATAATGAGGCGCGCGAAGCGTAACTTAAACGCACGCCGAAGATCGCGTTTGAACGTGTGCAATCGACGGGCGTCGAATTCGAGGAGACGAGATGCCGAAACGATGTCAGCTGTGTGTAATCAATTGGCGGGTCACGGGATAATAACGCTGACATAAAGTATTCTTAGACTTTCCTTTTGCATATAATATCGCGCTCATGCGGCAGAGGTTATAACTGTTATAACAATGCTATTAATTAATCGGCGACACGAACTCTTCGATTAATGTGGCCGGAGCGACGACCGCTACGAGACGGCTCGCCGAATTTACGCGTGGCCGCTATTTTATCCCGCCGCGCCCGAAATATTTTCGATTGCGCGCTCTTTTTACGATTCCCCTGGAGCCCCGTGCTCTCCGTACCCATTGTGCTCAATGGATAATCCAGCGACGGAAAGAAAGATAAAGAGCTGGGCGCAGCGATGCAGTCTGGATGGTCGGGAGAGAAGGGAGGCGAACGGAGCCAGGAACAGAGAAAGAGAGAGAGAGAGAGAGAGAGAGAGAGAGAGGAAGCGCGAGAAGAGCGAGGAGGGATGCGGGGTGTCGGCACCGGTCGAGCAGGGAGAAGGGCCGCGTTAGAAGGAAGAGTACGCGACGGAGGAAGGGTAGGAGAGGGCGAAAAGAGAACGAGACGGGAGAGGGTGGAGGAGTAAGGGAGGAGGCGGAGGGTGAGGGTTAGGACGGTTAGCGGCCGGCGGCTATATGTACGTGTCCTCGACCGCAGGCCTGTTTTATTTTATGAATCGCAATATTTCACGCGACAACTGGACTCGCGGGGCGGCCACCACTAAACTGTCTGCATACGGGGCCGTGTGCTTACCGCGTGCCACACCGTACCGCGTACGAACGCACTACCACCGCATAGCCATCGCGTCGCGTCGCGTCGCGTCGCGTCGCGGCGCGTCGTGGCGCGGTCGCTACTGCGTCACCACCGCGTTGGCAGGGTCGACGCATGGTGTGGGCGTAACGTCGATTTTGCCGAACAATGCAAAAGTCTGAAAGACGTCCGTGAGTCAGGCGAGATTTACATTTGGCGTCGGAAGTCGGAGAAGCTCGGCAACGACCATTTCTCTCTCTCTCTCTCTCTCTCTCTCTTTCTCTTTCTCTCAAGTATTCCTCAACCCTCCGCACGTGATCACATTTTGGGGACGCACAGTGCAATCTGGGTCTGTCGGACCCGAGCAGTTTTCAACTGTCACAACTTTGTTGAGAATCAATACTTTTGGACACTTTTTTCAGAGATATAGGCAAGCCCCGGTTGTAAGGTGGTAGCGCGATTAACACGATTTTCAGCGTTACGCACGCAACGTTTGAGATTGAAAATCGCACAAGTGGTTATAATGACTTTAACTGAATGGTTTCAGTCTTACTCGTGTGTACACGTAAAGTCGAAAGTGGTAATGTAACTCTCGATCGAGGGAATGCTAGGGCATTCACGATGTGTACACGCGTTTCGACTCACAATACGCGAGAGCACGGGTAAGAGACGTCTCACCGATGCATCCGAATGCGACGAATGCGGCGCAACAGCGTCGCATTGTTTCGGCGCGAGCAAAGAGAGAGAGAGAGAGAGAGAGAGAGAGATATCTCTCGCCGCCTTTCTCCCTTTCTACACGAGTCCTCGAGTAAGCTTCCCCTCGCAGGAGCGGTAGCGTACGAATGGTCCTGCGGGACGCGTCGAGGTGTCTACGGGGTGATCCGTAAAGACGACACCGCGCTTCGTTAACGGCGAGCAAAGTACGAATAGGAACAGCCGGGGGTGATTGAAGCTATTTCGAGCAAACGTTACTTCGTCTTGCTCCAGCTCTCCCGCAGAGATCCTGAAGTCAGAGTTTGGACAACTTGCCATTTTCTCAGACAAGATAATGTTGACACAAAGCTGCCTTTCGTAAAATCATAAAAGTTGGAATAACACGAGACCACTATGTATATGCCGCCGGATATCCGAAAGCGGAGGGAATGAGTCGTTTGACAAGCGAGTCATCGTTCACAGATCGAATCCCAATTATCCGACAAGAGCTCGTTTAAGATACAGAAGACACAGTGAGAGTAGAGAAAAGCCAAGACACCGTGTACACACACAACTCGCTCGTGGTCGTGAGTGTAGCCCGCTGTCAAAAGAAAACATTATACTCTATCGCCAGGTTTTTCCTCGCGCAGGCGAGCATCGCGACGTTCATTCCGGAGCGGTATATCGGACCCACCGCCCGACAGGATGTCAGGCCGGCGAGGTTACGCCAATCTCACCCAGTATGCCTATCTACGCGGTGTTTACCTGGCCAGGTACGGAGGAAGGTGGACGCGCCATTACTGCTACGGGAGATAAAAGATACGTGCGCGCCACGCCGCGGTCCATATATGTAAATACCTCTGGGGATCTCTCGCGTACACGTCGTGAGGCCGTAGAAGAGAGGGTTGCCGGAGGTTGGACAGGGCCGAGGGAAAGATAGAGATAGAGAGAGAGAGGGAGAGAGAGAAAGAGAGAGGACGAAGGAGGTCCGTTGGACCAGCTAGAGCGGACGGAAGGGGAGAAGGAGAGCGCGAAGGCGAAGAGCAAGAGAGATGGGCAGGGAGGCTGGGGCGAAAGGAGGACGCGGGGGTGGACGAAGGAGCGAAACGTACGATCAGTAGCTCGCGTATGTAACATACTATCTTGAATATGCGCATACATCGCGAGCTGGCCACGTATTCTGAGAATCGGTTAGGCGATCGGGTGCGCGGGAGCTGCCCGTCTCTCGGCGTAATTACCTTCTTTCTTTCTTTCTTTCTGGATTCCCCTCGTTCGCCACCCGGTGCGCGGCGTCGTGCTCCTTTTCTGCCCCCGCACGGTCGCGATTCCGCCATCGTCACGTTCGCCCCGGCTCCCTTTTATTCCCGCGCTGCGTCGCCCTCGCGCGCGCTACAGCAGCTACGCGAGCACGCGTCTTGTTCTACAGGTAACGAACCCGGCCTGACGGGGAAGGGAATATCGCGCGATCGTCGGGGAGCGGGAAGGCCGGACCGATCGATCGTGGGGCACCGGACGTTTCGTTGCGAGTTAATTAGGTTATTCGGCGATGTCGGTGCCGCGCGCGGCAGCGCGGCGCAAGGATACCCACGAATAATGGTCTAACGATCGGGGACGGTGCCGGAAAAAATTACAGTGTTGAAATTCGAAAGTTAATGGAACAGGTCATTTAATGAGCGCCGATTTGAATTCCCTATACGTCTCGCAGGATAGACGAATACTGTACAAGCGTACAGTACAGATAAGAGAGCATAACTTCAAAGTTAGTCAGTCGAACGGTACTCATTATAAGACCATAAATAAGGAGAGAAGAACCGTTAAAGACGCGGTCGTCGAGGTAAATCACGGTGAGATATATACACGTCAGGAGAAAAATTTCGAACCACTTCATTATCCTGTGTTTCTGAATCCAGATCCACTTCGGCATCATTAATTTCCTCCGCTAGGCGACTTGTCCGACAAGTTGTTGCCGAACCGCGAACGTCCTATCGACAACTCCGCTTATACTTCCGTTCAGTGGGTTTGCCATCTTGTCTGTTTCTACCGAGAGACGGGACAAGTTTGATCAGTGGCGTATTAATGCCATCGCGAAAGGAATGCGAAGTGATGGAGTCGGTTTTAGGATACGGGGATCGCATGAGAACTGTGCTCGTCGTTGGAGCCAACCTGAAAAATAGTGCAACCGTGTGTTCTCAATCCTCGATTGAATTTCTCCCTCTTTCGTCGCGACGTTGATCATTAGCGCCTCGTCCTACTTTCTAACAGTCGATCGTCAAAATAATATGTAATTTCCAATCGGGAATTATTTCGGCAGAAAAGCTCTCACACGGAGTCGGTGCGAAATTGTCTTCGAAGCGGGCATATGATCCCTCCAAGTCTTTCTCTCATTCCTCTTCCATTTCTTGCTGCGGGAGGAAATAAATCGTGCAGTTAGTAGCTTGCACGTATGACATACTATCTTGAATATGCGCATATATCGCGAGAGGCACGCGTATTCTGGGAATCGCTTAATGCGCGATCCATCGTTGCGCTCGAGCTCGTCTTCTCGTAATTGGTTCCTTCCTTTATTTTCTCCCCTTCTAAGCCTCTCCGCGAGATTCATTACTATTCTTTTTGGTCTCTCGCATACCGATCCGCGCACTCGAACGAATATGACTTACACGCTCTCGAATTTATGCCTCTGCGTGTTACGCGGACTCTCCTCTCTGCTCACGATCTCGCATTTCCGCGGCATTCTCACACAGCACGAGAAGTTCAGCTATCGTAAAAGTGCGACCGCAGCCTTTCTCACACGAGCGCGCATTCTAAGAGCGCATCTCGCAGAATACCGAAACTGCTCCAATTAGCGACAGCGCGTATAGGCTGATGCGAGAATGCAAGCAAGACGGTTTGCTCGCTAGCTAGGTTCCCGTTGAAATTAAGGTACGCAGGCGAGAATTAAGGTGCTCCGGGATAGTGAGGGTCAAGGCGCGAGACTTCCTACTTGTCCATTGCGCCTGAGGTTTTTTTCCTCTCGGCATCATTGCGTTCCTTCGCGAGAAGCTCTCTCCCTATATCGCCGCGACGGCGTTTACTCCACCACGAACACGCCTGGCTCTTCGAGCTAACGAACGATCTTGCCAACTGGCCCTCGTAGGAGATGACGCATATACTCCTTCCTAGTCTCCCCTTTTCTATTACGGGAGATGGTGGTAGCGACAAGAAGAAGCGGAGAGAGAAAGAGAGAGAGAGGGAGGGAAGGAGGAAGAAAGAGGAGAAGGAGAAGAGAGAGAGAGAGAGTTCTAATCAAGGTGGCTTGCTGGAACTTCCAACTCCTTTCGCTCGGAACGGGACGTCGAGTTCCAGGTACGTCGATCTCGCGTTCCACGCTACAGGAAGCTCAGCGCGCCGAGGAAGATTATAGAGTGTCTGCATAGAGACGGTCCGAGTTTGCACGGAGATGAGCACCGGGCAAGCGTTGTCGGCAGAGCGGTGGAGAGTGATTCTCGGGGATAAGCCGAGCAGGATCGTAAAATTTGTCGATTAAATAATTTGAAGACTCGTCGAAACTTGGCGAAACTAGTTTCGGCTTTCGCGAGATACCGCCGTGTAAACGCGGTCGCCGCTACGACGGAGCATTCTCGAGCGGGCTTGCGAGCTCCGTGGATTATGAAAATGCGAAATCCCTCACAGGACCACTTCCCGCGCGTACATCGACAACTGGAACGTGTCGGATCTGTGTCTCTCGTTTGAGCACAGTGACGCGCGTGCGCGCGGAAAATAAAACAGTTATAGTCGCCGCGTAATTGTGATCAACCACGTCGATGAAGACAATCGCGAGTGAAGCAAAGGCTACACCAGTGGAGAAACAACTGGGGCTTCTTGACGCGTAGAGATGAGACTAGACGGGACTAGATGAAACTAGAGGACGACGTCGTGTACTCGCCGTCGAGGAAAAAAGAGGGCGTCTGCGTCGAAGCGCGTACTAAAGGGTGTCCCAAACGACGGTCAAATGTAATCCCTCGGAACGGTCGGAATCGGCGGCATTAAGCGAAACCCTCGTCGTTCAGGCTGCATGTTGAGACTTCTGGCCGGTCGTTCGGCTTCGAGGCCGCGCTGGTGAGAATAGGTCGGTGGCTGGGTGTTGAATAGGCGCTGTTACAGAAGGTAATGCGTGTACGAGAGAGGACTCCGAGGTGAGGTGGCGGAGGTTGTGGGACACACGGAGGGAGAGAAGACCGAGGCGGCGCGGCCGAGGTGTTAACATTTGCTTTATAGCGACCGCTCTACACCCGGCCAATGGTTTAATACTTATGTCGGCGCGCACCGCACGAGCGCAACACACAAACACCACGCGGCGCGCTCGTAGGAGGCATCCACCTGCATACATTGGTATTAAAGGGACACGGGGTGTTTATATATAGATCCGCCGTAATGTGAGCCCGTTAAACACCGAAATGATCCACGCGCCGGCAACCGCGCACGTGTGTGCGCCGCGTTGCTGCTTATTGGCAGCGAGAGATCCGTGTGCCATCGGCGAAATGACGGGATTCACTTCTCTCGGACGGGGTAGTGCCGAATGTTCTGCCCTCGTCGCGGTTCTGTCGTTGGTTGATACATTTTTATCTCACTTCGTCCGGCTGTGTGGGTAATATGCGTCCGGAAATAAGCGATGACGACATCACAGCAATGTCAGCAATCACGATCGCGTGAGTGTGTCGAGGAACAAATAAGTCATTGGCACGCGGAAAGATACACACTGCAATCGTCACTGTAAACGTTACTTGTTTCAAGAGTATTTCGTGAGTATCCGTAAATCTATTACAAGTTCATTGTAAGCGTTGAATTTATTCGAAATATCCTTTCACTTAAGCATATTAGGGTAAAACAGAAGAATTCGGTTTGCTCACTACACAGAACCAACTTTGCCTCTGGTAAGGTTTTGCGATATTCTTGTGGGGAGAAGAAGAGAACTCTTCCTTCGAGTATATTTTGAGCGAGTATATTCTGAGACTGTTGTCGGGACAATATTCTTGGTCGAAGTTAACCATCACTTAGAAGAGAGAAATTAAATTGAAACAGTCGCTTTTCTCAGTAGTAGAATAGTCCTCTTCTGTTTGCATCGTTATGATTATGATGGGTCGCTGTAGAGCGTGAAATTCAATCACGGAGCATGCAGCGAAAACGCAACGACAGAAATATCGGAAGCCAATCGACTCGCCAATCTGTATATTCTGATTTTATGGTAGCTCGCGCGTTAACGCGCCCATAGACATCGCGTTACCATATGTCGGCGTCGCAGAAATATACGACGTGTACCACCGTGGACTGTATAATGGAGACCCGTTAAATAGTGAAATGACCGGCGAGTTTATACACGCCGCTATGAGATGTTAATACGACACCCGTTGTCGGGCCAACGCGTGCGTCTCTTCCTTCTCCCGTTTGTCTCTTTCTCCCTCTCTCTCTCTCTGTCTCTTTCTCGCTCGCGCGCGACGCCTTACGCTCGTCTCGCTTCTTTTCTCTCGCGTTTTCGATCCGCTCTGCCTAGCCGCTCCCCCTCCCTCCCACTGCCTTTCCACCCCCCTGCCATTTGACCACGCTCCTTTATTTTATAGTTATGCAGCGAGGACACTTTTACTACGACCGCGCGAACATTTCGCGGTTCCAGTTGGCGGCGAGCGCTTTTATTGCCGCGCGAGCGTTTTTACCCCCGAATACGCCGCCCTTTATTTATCGCAAAGCAGTCACGTTGCGGAAAGAGCGGACGTAGCGTAGCGTGGTGCCGAATGAGAGACAGAATCGCGGCCGAACACAGCTCGAAAATCTAGAGATAGTAAACGACGATCGATCGAACGATTGACCATATTGCTCAACTCACTTTGTGTAGAAGCTCTCTTTGCAATCCGCGCAGACAAAGTTCCGTTGGCGGCCGGTCTTGTCCAAGAGTTCCGGCGACAAGGAGATGCTGCACACCTTCCGATGAGCGTTGAAGTCCGACCTTTTCGAGAACGAGACCGAGCACTTCGCGCAGGGAAAGGGTTTCTCGCCGGTGTGGTGTCTGATGTGAATTTGTAGCGAGGCTTTCGTCAGGATCTTCTTGCAGATGGGACATCGATATTTCGGCAACGGCTTGTCGGAACTGGACGTGCCTTCGTCCGTCTCAAATGCGCCGGCATGGAGAGCCTCGTGAAAGACATATTCGGCTTGGGAATTCGTGGAATATACGCAGTCCTTGCACTTCCATTTTTTCTTCGCACTCATCATTTGAGCCATGCCTATTTCGCCGTCGGCCTTGGTGCCGCAATTGCCTTCTCGTGTGTGCCTAGTGACTTCTTGCGAGAGCGCGAAGAGCACACCGCATCGAGGGCATCTGTTCGAAAGAGATCATATAATGTACAGACAATGTACAATCATAATCGAACGCATAGTTCCTAAGAACGTGGTAGAACGTGCGCAAAAGTGAAAAATTGAAAGTATCAGTTCATTGACCTCTTCAGTGGTGATTTAAAGTGACTACGCGATTCTTCCCAGGACGGAGAGGTTTTTTTAAATAAACATATCTAGATCTTTTTTCTGCTTATTGCCATTTACTTTGGAGAATTCGGAAAAATGGAATACAAGATATATCTAATTTTTGTATTTGCTGTAAGTTAAGAAATATAATACAGTTTGAATAAATCAAGAGAAATTTAATGTTTTACCATTTGAAGAGTTAAACAAAATTTTGTTAAAAATTATAAATTAAAAAAAAGAGGCACATATCGTGCTGTTTCATGAATAACAGAAAAAATAAGTTACCTGTGGCATATTTCCGGATAACAATGCAGAAGGTGATTTAAAATGACTACGCGATTCTCCCCAGGACGGAGAGGTTTTTTTAAATAAACATATCTAGATCTTTTTTCTGCTTATTGCCATTTACTTTGGAGAATTCGGAAAAATGGAATACAAAATATATCTAATTTTTGTATTTGCTGTAAGTTAAGAAATATAATACAATTTGAATAAATTAAGAGAAATTTAATGTTTTACCATTTGAAGAGTTAAACACGATAAAATTTTGTTAAAAATTAGAAATTAAAAAAAAGAGGCACATATCGTGTTTACCATCATGAATAACAGAAAAAATAAGTTACCTGTGGCATATTTCCGGATGACAATGTAGAAGGTGATTCTTGTACGCCGAGAGATTCGGACACTTGTCATTGCATTGAAAGCATTCTCGCACCGTAGTCTCCGACAATCCTTCTTCACTCTTGCGGGCTTTTACGGCCTCCTTATGACTGGAAGTTCTCCGATGTCGGATCGCTTCGTGGGTGGTGGTGAAGTTCATCGAGCAGAACGAGCAGAAGTACGGCGCCGGTCGCGCGAGCATCGTCGTCGTCGTCGTCGTGTCTTTGCTCTTTCCCTCGTCCTTGGCGACGTGATAGTGTAGCTGATGACGCTGCAGCGAGATTAGAGACCGTACGATCTTCGGGCACATGGCGCACTGAATACGTTGCTGATACTCGTCCGAGGCGGTGAAACTCGGCTCGTGGCCCGTCTCTTTCGCGTGCGTTCGCAGCTGGAAGTTGTATCGGAATTGCCGGTCGCAAGTGCCGCAGGGCAAGGTTCGTTGACGGCTAATTACCACCGGCACAGAACCGTTCATCATAGACACCACTTCACGGTGAGCCGCGCTGAGAAGGTGGAACTCCATCGTCTCGCTGTCCTCGCACCAGAAATCGCACGGAGTGCATTTGCAATTGCCGCCGATCTGAGGAGAATGGAAGGAAGAGTGACGATGAGCGTCGGGACGAGCACCTTGACACGTGAATCGAGCAAGCCGGGTTTGTCAAACAGCTGAGATCACAACGGCAAGCAGAAGGCTCGGTTGAAGCCTTCGGTTTTGTGAAAACGCCTAACAAGCGATCGACGACTCACCTGTTCTAAGGTCTTGACATGAAGATCCGAACGCCAGTGGAGCAAGAACGTCTCCTCGGTGTTGCAGTAAAAACGACAAGAGGCGCATTGGAAGGAGCACTGTCGAACCACATTCGCCATGTTTTCCAGCAGGAAGCGGCGTGCGCTGGGACTGCAAGGATTCATTCCTGCCACGCGGCAATGGTAATGGGAAAGCAAATGTTTACCCATTTGAGGCCTCCTCACGCGCGTGCGGCACATCTCGCACGAGAGGAACTCCTTTTCTCTTCTGCGCACACCTTTCTTGCTTTTCTTTCGCTCGGGTTCTTCCTCTGCTTTCTGACAATACATATTATTACGGTGTTATCGAACAATTCGTAGGAGGAATGATATGAATAATGAATAAAAAAAAACAGGTTTTTGCTTTTCCACCGAGACATAGGAAGCAGAGAAGTTGTAAAACTCTCCAAATTCTCTGGAATGGGATAAAAATGAGTGAAAAGTGGCAGTATTTTTATCTGAAGCGATAATGACAATATTGCCACCCGAAATTGAGATTGAAAATATTTCATCCAAGCTTAGAGTGGGTTTTGGTTTTACATGAGCTAATGTTTCAGTCGATTGGAATATAATCCTGCGATAATCCAGTTAGACTCATTCTTCAGTCTCAAGTGAAAATATTCAATAGATTCAAAGTGAAGAATTAACTTTATATGACTATAGTCGCTCAAATTCGAATGAAGTTTCATTCCAAAAGTTGTTTTTCCAATAAACTTAGATTCAAGTTCTCTATTCTAACTCTGTTCTAATAATGTGTCTGATGTGTTTGAACAGAGTTTAAACTCAGAAGAGCCGGAGTTATATGACCCCAGTATGTCGCTCATACTACTTTTAATATTTATTTTGAGAGGAGTAGTGGGTACAAAATCGCGAAATAATCCTTTTACAACATAAATACTTTTTTTCCCTGAGTTTCATTAAATCGGGATAATATTATAGTTAAGGAGTAGAAAAAACTGATTTGACAATAGCAAAGTAAATTTTCGCCTCTTGGAATTTTGTATTAATATTCTCCATCGAATAAAATTAGAAAGATGTGTTATTAGTTAGAATGAAATTTCTTGCAAGTGTATGATATACTGTTGCTGATAATAAATGCAATTTTCATTCATAAAATGATTGAAATAGAACGTATGGACGGACGAGGTCAAGTTGATTTATAATTAAGCAGGAGACCTCTCGCAGAGACTCTGGAACTACTAATCAGGATATATATTTTATACGTGGCCTTCTTCACCTGTGCTATTGGATAACTGAAACTGTTATCATGGCAAGATGGCTCTGTTGTTCATACGTTGGTTATTACTAAACAAATACACGGTTAACAAGTGTCGTGGCGGACATTAATACCTAAAAGAAGGTTGCCTTTATCATGTTTATACAGTCAGTCACAATAATTAGTTGTCTGAGAAGTTGTAACCTTGAAATTCTAAAATATGCGGCATCTAGCCCCGGTCTCCCTTAAATCAAAGTTTGAACCGCTATTGAAAAATCATCTCTGAGAAATTTAGGGAGAAAAGAAGGTTAAAGAATCAAGAGAGAAGAGAAGATTAAAAGAATCAAAGACCGAGACACGAAGTTGCGCTTTGAATCACGCTGTCGACAAGTCTCTCCATGAATCATTACCGTTGCAAACGATGCCTTCCTACGAACGGACACTCTTCTGTTCGCGTACGAGCCCATCTCGCGTGGTAGATGAACACCGTCGTCGATTTCTCTAATACTCCTTCTAGCGTGCAAATCAGTGAGCAGATGCCTATTGTAGACCAATCGTGAGGCGAGCTTCCTGCCGCAAGGATTGCACCAATATCCCGATTCGATATCCGCTCGCGCACCCGGTATCCATTTCCCTCGCGTGTGTCTCGGCGGCGGCTGTCCGGATGTGTCCTTGCTCTCGTATTCCTCGATCCTCTGTAACAGTTTGATGTCTCTTTGTCCGACGAATCATTGTCGCCCGTACGAAGTCGTGCAACATCGTGTTACGTGTCGAATTCGAAAGGCTAAATTATGCAAGATTCTCTGGTAAAAATGATAAAAGCAGGAGAGACAGATTACGGGACTAATCAAAGTCCGATCAGGAGGCATGAGTGTGTTGTCCTTAACCGTTGTATTGTTTTCCTAACGCCGAGCAACGCTCGCGTCTACTGTTAATTTGATCTCAGACGAAATTTCCCTCTTACTTGCGTCGTCTCCGTGGGTTTCCATTTTCCGCCGATATACGTCGGCAGAGGAAGTTCGTGATGATCGTCCTCGGGATCCACATCCTCCTCATGCATATGTGGCATGTCCTGCGGCAAATCGCCGAGCTCGGGCTTCCACTTTCCACCGATGTGACCTCGTGGTGGACGTTCCCGATTTTCGCCGTCGTCGGAATCCGAGTAGGAGTCGTCGTCTTCTCCCAAATCGTCGTCCAGCATGTCGTCCTCCGAATCGTCGTCCTGTTGGTACTCGAAATCGTATCTAGTCAGCTCTTTGTTCTCGCTGTTTCCCAAAGTAAGGTCGGCGAGAATGGGATCCTCCAGCCAGGTCTGGTGGTCGGACTCCATTCCTCGCTGAGGATTCTCCTGCCTCTTTCGGTCGGTCTGCTTCGACTCGGTCATTAGACTCTCCAGCGACGTTTCCGACTCGTGTTTGGACGGGAAACTCGCGCCGTCCATGTTTGAATCGGCCTGCGACATCGATTGCGCCAATTTACCCTGCGTAACGGTCGCGGAGCTTTTGCCGGTCAACGAGATCGTCGAGGCGACGATGTCGGGAAACACGAGCGATTGGATGCATAAGTGAACTGGATCGTCCAGGTCGCTAACGGTGGGCAACATGCTGTGGAGTTTATCCTTCACGCCGGCCTCGTCGGCGTCCACCTGGACGTTCTTCTGGCCCTTATTCTTTCTGTCTTCTTTCTTGGACTTTCTGCCATTGCGCAGTAGGCTCGGTGCTGGTCGCAGATTCGACTTGCTGCTCTGCAACTCCAGCGAGTTGAAGAACGCGACCGCGTTTAGGATTTCGGGGTAGGACACCGTCGTCGGCGTCGAGGGTGATTCGTGGACGGTGTCGTTTTTATCGTCGGGCGGTCGACAGCCCGATTGACGATGCCGCACGTAATTGTCGAGACCGTGTATTGTCAAGTTGCATTTGATGCAAAAGTGCGTGTCGTCGTCGTCCTCAAAGGTCTCCATTGGTTGATTTTAAGTATCACTGGAAATATAAAGTGACAAGTGACAAGTTGGCTCCTCTTACCTTAAGAAGAAATTA
Organism: Odontomachus brunneus; assembly: GCF_010583005.1. Lineage (NCBI taxonomy): Eukaryota > Metazoa > Arthropoda > Insecta > Hymenoptera > Formicidae > Odontomachus > Odontomachus brunneus. The sequence continues at coordinate 819,862 of NW_022639501.1, read as the reverse complement.
TTTTCTTTTCAAGAAGAAAGATCTTATACGTAATATTGTCATAAACAGATTTACTTATCTCTGTTTTCGTATCGATTATTTACCTCGATAATTTTAATAAAATCAATGGCTACGCGATCTACCGAAATACGATAATGTCATAAACACGTATTAAAACTTTACAATAATCTATAATGCTATAATATATATACAATGAATGTTGTATAAAACTTTAGAAACGTGTGTAATAAACGTATATACACTGTGAGAGAAAAGATATCTGGAAAATAAAAAAATATTTATCCGATTTGTTTGGATTATCCGAACATATTCACTTAAATCCAAATTCTTCTGTTTAAATAGAATAAACAGTTGCTTTCATGAAGAGAAACGGTGCGTATGTATGTTTTAGAAAAATAAATCTTTTTTTATTTGTAAAAGAGATTTTTTTTCAATGCAAAGATTCGTGTATTAACGAATAAATATGTTACTAGTACTCATGGAATAAATATTTTTCTTACTCTTTAGATATTTTTTTTCTCCCAGAATATTCATACAGGATGTTTCAGACCATCTATTCATCTCTTTTATTTTGAAAAGGGGTAGTGCTAGGAAGTTGGGGACGCATGTTTACCATAAAAGTCTATCTGAAGTTTCTGATATTTTCACCTGTGGGAAATTTCCGGAAATACCAGAAATCGAAAGCAACTTAAAAAATTCAAATGACAACATAGGCTAGTATGGATATCGTTGAATAGAGCTTTTAAGAGGAAACAACTTTTGCTTGAAAAAAAAATTTAATATTCCTCGGAAATGAAAAGATAATTACAGATGTTCAAAGTGTCTGCCACCTCGATGAAGACATCTTTTCATCTTTTGTCTCACGTTACCGACGGCTCTCAGGATTTCTGCAGAATTTAGAGAATGGCAAGCTTCCTGTGAACCCGTATAAAACCATTAACGTTTCAAATGCTTCTTCATTTGAAGAAGACATGATTTTCACTAAAGGAATATTAGTCGATAGACTACGCGATAGACTCGTGTGCTATAAGAGACAAGCGTGTCGAGACTAATCGTTCGTGTTTGGCTTGTAATCCGCATCACGAGTCAGACTTATTATGTTGTGTGTTTATTATATTTGACCTAAACAGCAGATTTCAGGAAGCTTACTATTCTTTAAATTGTGCAAAAGTCCTGAGACTTTACGCTACCGTCGGTAGCGTAAGACAAAGGCTTGAAAGGTGTCTTCATCAAGGTGGTAAATACTGTGAACAATTATTTTTTCATTTTCAAGGAATATTAAAATTTTTTTCCAGCAAAAGTTGTTTTTTTTTAAGTTCTATTCAACGATATCCTATGTTGCCATTTAAAAGTTTTAAATTATTTTCGGTTTCTGGTATTTCCGGGGATTTCCCAAAAGTGAAAATATTTAAGATTTTACGGGAAACCCGGTCCCAACTTCTTAGCATCACCCCTTTTCAAAATAAAAAAGATGGATGGGTGGTCTGGAACACCCTATATAAAGGATCTAATGTTAAACTCTAAAATATGTCTGTTGTATTTTATATTAATGTGGAAAATGTACACTGAGGGACAAATTACCTTAAAATCAACAAATATTTCTTTGATGGGTGCCATTAACATATTTACTTTAATCTAAATTCTCTTTATTTAAATCAAATATTGTTTACCTGATTTAAGTAAACAATATTTGGTTAAATAAAGAGAATTTAGATTTAAATAAATATGTTAATGGCACCCATCAAAGAAATATTTTAAGGTAATTTTTCCCTTAGTGTATAAGAAATCAATTGTGTACTTAGAAGAGTCGATTGATCGCGATACTTATCCTCTTCAACCATGCAATTTAATAAAATATAAATTAGGTATCTTATAAGAAACACACAAATACGCACACAATTAACATCAATTCGATCAAGCGAGCTTAGCCCGCGACCTTCCAAATGACAACACGCGCTTAGTAAGATTAAGTACGCCGCAACAGTCCGCGTCGCGGAGCCGTGCGGATCAGATCGCTCACTCTTGCAGATTTTCCGAGGAGGACTCGGAATGAGACGGATGAGACGGCGAATATCTCGCATGCGTAATTATCGTTTCGGGATCGTGAGTATCGTATGTCATCATTTAAAGGATATTTAAGAGTTTGTCAAATTTAGAGTATAAGTACATCAATCTTTTCGTGCGATTCGTCTTCTCGATTATGTCTCTCGCAGTTAATTATACTTATCAGTGATTTAGTCATAACTAATAAAGAAAATCGATGTTTGTTCCAGATCTAGCGGAGTACGTGGCCGCGTTGCAAAGACGAAGGTTGCTGCACCGGAGGATCCGGTTCGGGCAGGATCGACTGGAAAGTATGCAAACTTTTTGCACTCTACCATTTCACTCTTGACAAGCTAGATTTAGATCGGAAGCCAAGATTGTCGGGAAGCCGGTTGTCGAAATGTGTATTATCGTATTGTCTCTGATTGCGCAGGATTAATTATTCTCTTCTATCTGTTGATTAGTCATGTTAAGTTAGCTTGTGCTCGCATTCCAATCCGTTAGCCAAGTCCGAACACTTGACACTAATGTGAGTAAAATTGTTTTTTTGTTTCAGATGTGAAAGTGATAGAATTCGCGTTGCAATTACGCTTCTTAAATATAAACGCGGACTTTGTTAAACTTACCGTGCAAAATCGAACGTAATATGTATTTGAGCTTAACATAAGCATTAGTTATTAGATATTCAGATTGTTATTTCGCTTATTATTTGCATTATTTCACTCTTCATCGCACGGGTTACGTTATAGTGATCGATACCGTCAAAACATTTGTCAAATTTCGCCGAAATATTCGTTAAATATTTGTTGGAATAAATGAACATGTCGCGTCGCGAGTGATGTACATTCGAGATGAACTTGAGTACTGGAAGAGGCATCTCTTCGATGCCGAAGAGATTGGACGCTGCTCGGACACGAAGCGAAACGGTTTTGGATGCTGCGGCGCATTTCGTCGAGGGACACGAATGTCGATGGATTGGCAGGAACGGGTAATGGTGAGTGAGACGATACAATTTCAATATTATCAGTAGTGCATGCGCGTATGTGGACAATTCGCACTTTTATCGAGAAAAATAACCTCAATGCTGAATCTGTCACTGAAAACTATGAATATCAGTACGATATTTTCTAACAGTACATCTGAATATTAACTGCAAATTTCATGAAATAATTACTGCACACGGAAAGAAAAGTTCGGTTGGGTCAAGTAAAATTTCTGGCAAAATATGAATGAACTAGATATTTCAGTTGAAATTACCCGTTCGAGTTAATAAGATTTCTGATTGAACCTTTGAGCTATATATTTTATTCCTCGGTGAAGTTTTTCAAATTTGGCATATATGAATGATTACCGAGGTCATTGATTACGAATTTGAGGTGAAAAATTTAAAGTTCGAAATGCGGCGGAGGTTCAATATATGACGATCATAAATTTTCAAAATTAGAAATCTTGCTTTTAGCATTATCTGGAATTAACGATATTTTCTCGACATAAAAAAGAGATATTTGCGTTTTTGATAAAAAGCTTGTGCAGCAAACATATTATCAATATTTCGACAGTTTGTTGTAAAAAATAGGGTTTACAGAAAATTAAAAAAAAATGTATAAAATACTGTCAATTCTCCTTAATAAACTGTTAATATTTCAATATGTAAATTCCTAATAGTTATTCCTAAAATGATTTTTGTCTGAAAAATGCCATTTTTTTGCTCTCAACACATAATAATTTAGTAATTAAACATACAAATTATCTCTTACTTATTTGCAGTTCTTTATGTTTATGAAAGTGTACAGTAATAATATATCGACTATGTTTGATAAGTTAGTTAAAATCGCTAAAAAAGAAGAGGAGAAATAGGTGGAACGCTAGCGCCCCGTTACGGCACGAAGGGTTAACTCGAACAGAAAATTTGACGCTAACGTCAAGCAGAATTTTCTGGCTCGTTTATATTTCACTATTTAATCCGGCCAAACATTTTTTTGCGTCGTGCGCGATCGCATATCGGGGAAGAGATACCTCGCTCAGGCGCGACGGTGGAAAAAGGCGTTTCTTAGCTTTTCGCGTTGCTTCGTCCCGTCCGCGGCGATTCGCGGCGTTCGAGAGAATGCATTCGGGCGGCGTGCATCGGGTGTGAATTCGGGAGCCGTCATACCCCGATCACGCGTCACGCAACAACCGCGTCATGGACAGCTCGCTGAGGACAATCGCGTTAGCGGACCGCAGTGGGCAAATTGAAGGTCCGATATTCGCGCGGCAGAAGGGAAACAAGTTGACGCTTCGTGCGGGCCGGCGGGGGCAGGAAGATCGGTCGATGCCGCTTGGCCGTTATTCGGACGACGACACTTCGCCTCCCAGTCCTGGCCGCCCCCTCTGCAGCCCTCGCCGATCCCCCTCCGCGGTCCCCCCTTCCCCCTTACCGCCGGCAGCCCGTGCGCGTCCTCCGCATCACCCCCGCCCTTGTTGCGCCCTTTCTGTTTCCCCTTTCCGAAGTCTGCGAGCCGGCAGCGACCTCGTGGCTCCGTCTCTCGTCTTATTAAGCGGAGAAAACTACCGAATGAAATTTCCATCCGGCTGCGAAACACGCTCGCGTCGGTGTCATCCCCCGTCGCCGCCGCCGATCAGCTAATATCCCGGATCCCGCTGGCTCTCTCGTCGTCGTCGTCGTCGTCGTCGTCGTCGTCGTCGTCGTCGTCGTCGTTGTCGTTGTCGTTGTCGTCGTCGTCGTCATCGTCGCTGCCGGCGCCGGCGTCCTCGCAGTCTACCTTTGACGTGACTGAAATTCGATTTGCGTACAGTCGAGAAGTTGCAAAAATGTTTCCGTTACAGCGTAACCAACTTAGCGCCCGGGTTAACCGCTCTTGATCGGGTGTCGCGTATCACGCGTGGCGACATAACCGGAGGGACCGAACGAGAGCCTTCCGTGGATTATTCCGCCGTTGCCTCCGCACTGAATACACCGCTGACGAGAGCAAACTGCGAGCAAAAAGCTTCCGCTGAATTTTTTGTAATTTGTCCTCACGCGAGATATCGAGCGGTGTAAGTGAGACTGACAAAGTAAGACGGCGTGTATTGCGGTCTTGCTACGCGCGGCAGCCGTCATATTCGATAATGAATTTCCTTGCCCGATCCAGGCCACCCTCGTGCCCTACGTGTCTCTGGTGTAGTGTACAAGGTGTTCTCAACCGCGCGTCTCGCTTAACGATATTTTATTAGATATTCCTCTAGAAATTCAGGACAGATCTTTCTTCGATAAAAACGAAGCTCCTGAACATCAGGTACTCTTGCTCGATGCTTGGATAAATTGTCGCAAATTCATGCGGAATTCATCGGCAAATGAGATTCTGCTGTCTGAATTTGCATCTTTGAATCTTCATCGCCTGCTGAGGAAGCGAAGATCGCGACTGATAGTCTAAATTTGTCATTCAATAGAGACCCTTTGTAGAGACAGAACGTGTTGTAGAGGCAGACGTGTTTATCCGCGATAATCGCGAGACGGGGTGACTTTGATACTACAAATGAAACATCCGGCTGGATAAATAGAAAATAAGGGTGAAATGAAGCAGGTCTTAATGAGAGGCGCGATTAGCAGGACGGATTACGAGTCCAAACGCGATCCCGCGTTAAACTGTCGTGTCTTGTGTGCAACACGCGTACGGCGTTAATAAGGCGAATGAGAGAATGTCGTGTGGACGACGGAGAGGTGGAGAAAAATCGGACGGGCAGGTTCGTCGGGATTTACGAGTGTTTGCCGAAAAAACGAGGACGCTCGTTAATTGGCCGATGCTGCTGAGCATCGCCGAGACGCCGATACGTCAATATGATATCCATGGTTGACGTATCGCGCGACACACCGAGCTATCCGCTCGTTGTCGTCGTTGATCGAGGATCGTCGATGACTAATCCCTAATTATCGGTCGCAGTGCGGAAAAAGGATGCGCACCTGCTACCAACGAGCCTCGCGTAAGGGCGAAGTAACTCCAACAAAGTGATCTCACGGTTTGATCGCGAAAGAGAGAGAGAGAGAGAGAGAGAGAGAGAGAGAGAGAGAGAGAGAGAAAACAGGAGAGAAAGAGGGGGAGGCGGTAAGGCGAGAGATAACTTGTTGAGCGTCATAAACGTGACGAATTCTCTCTCGCTCTCTCTCCCTTCTTCCCTTTCTCTTCCTCCCTTTCTCTCTCTCCCTTTCTCTCTCTCTCTCTCTCTCTCTCTCTTCCCTTACCCTTTCTCGCTCGCTTGTAGCTTGTAACTACGTGTATATCACGTTCGTAAAGATTGCGAATTTAATGGGGAGGCGATATAATTGTATATTTCAATATATATTTTACAAATCACACACATAGAAAAATATAATTCTATTGCTAAGAAAAACGATTACTTTCTTTCTTCTAAGTAATAGTTAACTTTAATATTTCCCTGATAATAATCTTAAAATAATAATGCTTATCAAAAATTTTGGATAAAGCTTACTATCATGTACCCAAGAGGAATTTACTGTCTTTACAAAAATATTATAAAACTTATATTATGAAATATTATGAAATATTATAAAAGAGAAAGTTTAATTCGACTCTATACATGCAGTAAGCAAATCAAATTCTTGTCTTCCTTTAATATTCTTGATTAAAGTGCGAAATTTAATAGAATTCGGAGTGCATTTTGGAGTAAATTTAATGTTTACAATAAACTTTTAATGGATTTGCGGATATATAAATTCACAAAATACTTGAAACAAATAACATTAACTTGAATGCAGTATTTTTCTGCGTGTATTAACAATTCGTAACTTCTTTTTCCAAGGCGCTTATTTCTACACAAATCAGTATACGTGAGCGCAAGTGTCATTCCGTCTCGTAGAAGAATTAATCATTCCTCGGAGTATAACGAGCCGCATAGTTTTGGCCGAAATTTCGGTAGAATTTATCAAGTACCGCGGGACTGATCCCCTCCACAGGGAGTGACGCGTAGCATCCATCGTACTTTCGATCACCGTCGCTCTAATCTGACCGGAATGATCGAGGGTCCCGATCATTTCGAGCCCTCTCTCACTCTTAATGCCCGCTGTAATTAACAATAATCAGCGCGATCCCTCGAACGCGCCGGCCTCGTCGAACGTCCCCGTCACCGAAATCGAAGCCCGGGCGAAGTAGAAGACGAAGAAGAAGAGGAAAGAGACGACGGCAAGAAGGATCCTTACGGGACTCGTCGAACGAAATTAGACGATCTCGATCCGAAGCCGTAAGCGGCCACGACTCCATTCCCGCAGACTCTCTTAACCTCCTTTTCATCGCTCTCCTCTTGCAGGTTCGGGAACTACGAGATCCTCCACCGAGTGATCGCATGAAATCGACCGAATCTCCCTAATGTAATTCTGCTCGACTTATTTGTATTTGTAAGAAGAACGGCGTGGCATTCTCTCTCGTTATCTCCATCTCTATCCCCAATTACGATCTCCTACGGCGAGCCATTTGTTGTACCGCGTCGGCCTTTTGTCATCGGACGCGGAATTTGATTCGGTAATAATACGCGAAAATAGATTCCGCGAGTCGCGAGTCCGAATTTGTCGCGTTTATCGCGTTCTTCAATCTATTCATATCTTCGATATCATCGTGGCACAAATATACTCGTTCAAAGATAGTGCAGTCTGGATTCTTATGTAACATCTGACCGGCGAATATTCGGCTGGCATGTATGCTTCGAATGATTTCGTGCAACTCTGTAACGAGCTTTTCGCTCGTGTGCATCGGTGATTTTCTCGTTAGAATGAAAACTTTTTATTAAAGTGTCAAGAAATACCGGTCGGGTATCCGAGTTCCCGAATTGCCGGTTTCCTCTCTCTCAAGGCGATCTTCCGAAATAGACGGTGCGCGAACAAAGAGCCGCATTACCGGTCGAATGACCAATGTCCGAAAGCTGGTTACCCGGCGCACAGGTGCCATTCGATATTTCGTACGTTCACGAAGAAGTGGCGAGTGCGCCCTTTCGACTTGGGCAGTCGAGGCATACCAACTAAGTAACCCTTCGTAGGGTCAACGAAGGACCCGGAAACCGTAGCAAGGTGAGCTCGCCGCATGCGAGCGTCCAGTAGGCGGCGGGGCGAGGAGAGGTGCTCTCGGTGCCGAGAAGGGAGATGGACCGGAGGTAGACGCAGGGGGATGCAAGGTCCGGGGAATATTGAGCCGCTCCGTTAATGTTTATAACGACGTTAGACGTTGGTGTCCCCGGTGGCGAGTGTGTAGGTGCCACGAGATAGGTAGAGAGGTGGCTTCGGCCACCCTGCGCCGTGGCCGCTGTCTCTTTTTCTCCCCGAGAGCCCACCGCGCTCTCTCACCCTTCGTCTCTCTTTCTCCCTCTCTCTCTCTCTCTCTCTCTCTCTCTTTCTCTTTCTCCTGTTCGCAACGGTGGCGGCAGCGCCGGCAGCAGGACAGGAACTGACATAAGCGCGCGAGTGTGTATGTAGAGCACGTACTCGGGGGCTCTCCAGTTCGACGGAGTAGGTGGAGGTGGGTGGTCGTAGGGGGAGGCGGATGGTGGGCAAGTGGGTGGCTGAAGGTGGCGGAGGAGTAGGAGGTGGTGGCGGAGTAGGAGGGGGTGGGCTGCATTCTAGCAATGGGATGAGGGAGCCTCTGTCTAATCGATGCCGCGGCGGTGCGCGCTCGCCCCGCTGGCTATTACGCACCTTAATGTCCTTTTCCCTCGGTCCCCCTCCCGCCACCCGTCCAGCCAGCCACCCACTCGGCGGCCCCCGCGTCGTCCTCCTCCACCTTCGACGCCGCGCCGCGCCGCGCCACCCGCCGCCACGTCGCTGCCACTGCCGCCGCCGCCGCCGCCGCCGTCACCGCTCCCGCTCACCCGCTCCTTCTCGCTTCCTCTCTCTTATCCCGCGGCTTCTCACGGCGGCCGGCGTCCTTCTCTCGCTTTCCTTCCTTTCGTTCTCTCCGGCACCGGGAGAGGCGGCCATGACACGTGTCAATCTACCGCAGACGCCCGATCGATACCGACGGACCTCGGCTTCTCTCTCGGCACTCCTCCGCCTCTTCCTTCGCCCTACTGCCGACAACTGCCACCCCTCCCCCCCCGTCACCCACCCCTCTCGCCCACACTGCCTTTCCTCGCCCCTCGGTAGCCAGCGCACACCCTGCAACGAACCTTCTACGAATGCTGGCGCTGTATGCCAGGCTAGCACTCAACGTCTGACCTGCTGTCTCCATCGCGAGGAATCCTTTCTGTGCGAACGCGCGCAAGAGGAGCCTCGAATTCGGACGTTTTCGAGTTTGACCGCGAGATCCCGGGCGCCAGGATGATCTATGTTCATGCCGCTCGAGAGACCGGGTTGTTGTTTCCTATAGCTATGCGAAGAGAGGTCCTTCTCGCGCGTCCGCCCCTTTAAGGACGTCAATCCGTGGACGTTCGACGTGCGAGGGACACTCGGCACCGACCTGCGACGCGACTTTTGCCGACAGATTTAATACGGTTATTCGCGACGGATACCAGATTTTAAGTTGAAAAGATGTAACGCGGTCAGTAACTTCGCGGAGTTGGAACAAACTTCTCGCGTGGCCGGAACTTTCTCGCAAAGTGCACGATTATTCATAGCAGAGAGCTTCGAAAGAAAAGAGCCGCGCGAAACGAGTATCCCGAAAATGCGCGTCCCTGTGACAACTAGCTCATTTTGCTGCACAAACCCCGGGGGGTGACGTCAGCGCGAATGATTACGCGTCTCACGAGCGGATCTGACGTCGTTTGACAGATCGTCAAATAATCGTCAAGGGAGAATGAAGTTATCGTAGCTGGAGAATTAGATTGAGTATCTCTCGTAATTCAATCGGGAGCACGCTGAGCTACCACTTTTGGTCGCTCTACACCTGTGAAACGTCGTAATTATCCCTTCGAAATTATTACCTGAGATCTACCATTTAATTAAAAGACAGGAAAAGTTTAATGAACGATCTACACGGAGAGAGAGAGAGAGAGAGAGAGAGAGAGAGAGAGAATCTTATAGTAAAAATTATATTGAGAAAAGTATCTAAAAATTAACAAATATTTATTAAGTGAATACCATTAACACATTTACTTAAATCAAAATTCTCTTCATTTAAGCCGAATATTATTTACTAAATAGAGTTTACTAACTAGAGTTTACTATTTACATATATGAAATGAAAGGTAGTCAATCGTTGCGTAATACACTGAGAAAAAATGATCGAAAAATTAACAAATTTGTATTAGATGGGTATCATTAACATACTTAAATCAAAATTCTCCCCATTTCATATATTCTCATATATTTATTTCATATATGTAAACAGTAAATATAGGTTAAAAGACCATTTAATTAAAAGACAGGAAAAGTTTAATGAACGATCTACACGGAGAGAAAGAGAGAGAGAGAGAGAGAGAGAGAGAGAGAGAGAGAGAGAATCTTATAGTAAAAATTATATTGAGAAAAGTATCTAAAAAATATTTATTAAGTAAATACCATTAATACATTTACTTAAATCAAAATTCTCTTCATTTAAGCCGAATATTATTTACTAAATAGAGTTTACTAACGACTATTGTTTACTAACTAGAGTTTACTATTTACATATATGAAATGAAAGGTAGTCAATCGTTGCGTAATACACTGAGAAAAATGATCGAAAAATTAACAAATTTGTATTAGATGGGTATCATTAGCATACTTAAATCAAAATTCTCCTCATTTCATATATTCTCATATATTTATTTCATATATGTAAACAGTAAATATAAGTTAAAAGACCATTTAATTAAAAGACAGGAAAAGTTTAATGAACGATCTACACGGAGAGAGAGAGAGAGAGAGAGAGAGAGAGAGAAAGAATCTTATAGTAAAAATTATATTGAGAAAAGTATCTAAAAATTAACAAATATTTATTAAGTGAATACCATTAACACATTTACTTAAATCAAAATTCTCTTCATTTAAGCCGAATATTATTTACTAAATAGAGTTTACTAACTAGAGTTTACTATTTACATATATGAAATGAAAGGTAGTCAATCGTTGCGTAATACACTGAGAAAAAATGATCGAAAAATTAACAAATTTGTATTAGATGGGTATCATTAACATACTTAAATCAAAATTCTCCCCATTTCATATATTCTCATATATTTATTTCATATATGTAAACAGTAAATATAGGTTAAAAGACCATTTAATTAAAAGACAGGAAAAGTTTAATGAACGATCTACACGGAGAGAAAGAGAGAGAGAGAGAGAGAGAGAGAGAGAGAGAGAGAATCTTATAGTAAAAATTATATTGAGAAAAGTATCTAAAAAATATTTATTAAGTAAATACCATTAATACATTTACTTAAATCAAAATTCTCTTCATTTAAGCCGAATATTATTTACTAAATAGAGTTTACTAACGACTATTGTTTACTAACTAGAGTTTACTATTTACATATATGAAATGAAAGGTAGTCAATCGTTGCGTAATACACTGAGAAAAAATGATCGAAAAATTAACAAATTTGTATTAGATGGGTATCATTAGCATACTTAAATCAAAATTCTCCTCATTTCATATATTCTCATATATTTATTTCATATATGTAAACAGTAAATATAAGTTAAAAGACCATTTAATTAAAAGACAGGAAAAGTTTAATGAACGATCTACACGGAGAGAGAGAAAGAGAGAGAGAGAGAGAGAGAGAGAATCTTATAGTAAAAATTATATTGAGAAAAGTATCTAAAAATTAACAAATATTTATTAAGTGAATACCATTAACACATTTACTTAAATCAAAATTCTCTTCATTTAAGCCGAATATTATTTACTAAATAGAGTTTACTAACGACTATTGTTTACTAACTAGAGTTTACTATTTACATATATGAAATGAAAGGTAGTCAATCGTTGCGTAATACACTGAGAAAAAATGATCGAAAAATTAACAAATTTGTATTAGATGGGTATCATTAGTATACTTAAATCAAAATTCTCCTCATTTCATATATTCTCATATATTTATTTCATATAAACAGTAAATATAAGTACATGTAAATATAAATACATATATAAATGATAATACACGTAAATATAAACAGCAAAAATTAATTATAGCGATTGACTATCCTTTCATTTCATATATGTATTATTTATATTTTTGGAACTGTGTGAAAAATGTGCTATTAAAATATTTGCTGTTTCTGACGAAATTGAAGTAACGAAACGCTATGTTTGCCAGCTTCTTGATGACGGTCTATTGTTCCGCTAGATCTTTACTGGAAATATCGTGAAAATGAAAAGAATTTACATGAAAAAAAAAGAAAAAGAAACTATAATGTTCTCTCTCTTCGTGTAGCGGCCAGAATCCACGTTGCAAAGTAACAGCGGCTGGATTCTCTGTCCACGACCCTTGTGAAAAAATGAACCGTGCGATCCGGACCACCCTCACGATCCAGGAGCAACCCCTCGATCGAGTCGTAAAACTTTTATTCCGTCTAACGAGCGGAGTAACGCTTATTTATAACGGTATGAACGCGGAAGGGAGGAAGGGAAGGTGCACCGAGGCAACTATTTCAACGAGGAATTCGAACGAACGGTCTTTGTCCTCTTGTGCCACATTAGGATGTGTCGCAGAATACAAAGACGGATCCAGGGTAGCGAGAAGTTTACCGGGTCGACTCGGGGAACATGTGAGGTCGCATTAATTTGAATTGACCACTGTGACGGTTAATTAGCAGCTGATAGATGATGGTCAAATGCATCGGTCGCTCAATGGTCAACGGCCGACACACGAAAGAACGTGGCGCAGTGTGAAAGGGGCTGTACGCCAAGACAATTTTCACATTCTATAGAAACACACACGATCGTCTTAAGCGCGCACACAGATACGGAGCTTCGCGTATTGAGAATCGCGCACGGTATTCTCTGTTATCGCGAGTTGAAAGAGAGATTAATAAAGCACTAATTAGATAAAGCTTATCTTTTTTTCTTTTACTGTGTAAATGAGCTCTCATATGTCGCTTAAGTAGCTACTTCGATATCATAATTAAGCGGCGCGAAATAATTTCTCTTTGATATAAAAATCTTCTCGCGTACGTGCGCGCGCGTGCATGTGTGTGTTTGGGCGCGCGTACTCTTGCTACACAAGTAGCAGGATTAATTGCGTTAAGAGAATGTCGACGTGCGTGAACGAATTACAGCGCGATAACGTTCCTTGCAAAAGTGGAGAGATAAATTAACGTCTTCCATCCACACCAGCAGTCCTCGCGCGCGTTTCTGGTACTTGGCTGCACTCGCCAAGTTCACAATATTATCGCTCGCATCACTATGAAAAATTGTATCACGTCGACGTGCGCGAGCCTGAGAGTAGAAGCCGCCGCGCGCAACCGGAACTTTCTAACGCGGACACAAATATGCCGGCGCCCGGGAGTGAGGGGGGCCGGGGAGAGGAGGAATGGGTGAAATGCGATAAAGTATAAGACGCAAGGAACAATGAATAAATATAAAAGAATACGCAGCGAGAGCAGCCTCCGCGCTTCACTTCTCGCAGCTCGAGACGGCGAGCTGCACTCTCGTGCTGCCTCGTTCTTCCGGGCGATCGTGTGTCCGCCATGAAGCCGCATTTTCCACACGGATATAATTTGCAGCTGTTGCGTTTCTTCCGCCCTCCCTCTCTCTGCCCTATGCGGATATAAAACGCGTCGGTTTCCGAACTGTATTCGCGCAGCTATCCGCCGAAAAAGGGTCACGTAATAGACGAAAACGGCGGGGGCGGAGGGGTCTAAAAAAAGGCGACTCGCAACGAGCGGACCGTGGGGGGGCTCGTCTGCGACTTCTCCACGTCGAAACATCGCGCGGCAATTATTTTTAAACAGGCCGCCCCTCCCCCCCGCCGCCCCCCGGCCGGTCAATCTTCTCATCTGGTACCCGAAGGTATTCTAATCGTCGGCTCGATCGCTCGCCGCCCGAGCTATTTTCGAGACTACGCGAAGGTTACTTTGTAGGAAAAATGCGACCTCTCCCCCGTCCCGCTTGCGCGCCTCTCCTTCGAACTCGAACCTTTCTATTCTCTTCTCGCCCTCCTCGCTTACCGACTTTCTTTTCGTCGCTGGAGGAGCGAGTGCGGGATAATTCATGGAGGTCCCGGGGAAAAGGAGGAATTCGGGGGGAAGGGACGAAAAAGAGAGAAGAACGCGGGGAGCGGGACGAGAGTGGCGGGTTTGGGGCTCGGGAAATAGGAGCGGCGGAGGAGGATCGCCGCGACGCTTTCTTCGCGCGCGCGATGCATCGCTCGGGAGAAAGGAGGAAAATCCATCGGCCCCCGTTCCCCCTCCCCCCCCCTCTTGCGCCGTCCCGTCCAATTGGCGCGCGCTATCGCACGTCCGCGGATTGTCCCCGCGGCGATGCGACTCCAACAAATTTGCCTATCGTCCGCGCTATCGGAGTACTTCGCCGCGTCGCGTCACGTCGCGGGATCAGCCGGCGAGGAGGATGCGACGCGGGTTACCTCTGACAGCTGCGGGAAAAATAGGACGGCCGAGGGCGGGAGGGAGCGGCGGCCGGGGAAAGGTATGTGCGAGGCGTGATAAAAAAATAAATGTAAAAGCCTGTAAAACTCGCGCAGATGCAATTCAATTCGGCAACGAACGCGGAGTATTTAACCGGCAGCGATCGACGTCTGTAAACTATTTCGTATACGCGATTTTTTCCGCCGAATTTATGGCCGCGAGAAGCGAAATGTCGATAGTAGATCTATTTTCAAGCGTGTACGCGCGCGAGGCGTGCGTTCTCACCGTATATTGTTATGCGCGATTACGTATAGCAACGTGAATGTCACACACACACACACACGTACACACGGACGCAAACACCTACGCCCGCGCAAAACGGCCGTTTGCTATTCGTTAGAGAGTTCTTATTGCGCCGTTGCGTTGGAGTTTTTTTTTTTTTACAAGTCAGTCGCGCGGAGATTTGTCGGACGCGTTTAACGTGATTATCATGTTTATGGTCTCTCATTTTTACTACACTGAGAAAAAAGAGGAATAAAAATTACATCACAGTTTTAGTAGCCCAGGAATAGACTGGCGCTATTACGAAAATTATAATAAAACATAGATTGAAAAAAAAGCAGTTGGATCTACAAAATCGATGATCACCGGCCATCAAAGAAATGTTGGATCTTTTCAAAATACATGTTAATGCAGCAATAAGTTGCGTTGATACAGTGATTTCAACGTAACTTATTGTTGTATCGACATATATTTTGTTGAATAGATCCAATATTTTTTTGGTGGCCGCACTGAGAGAAAAATAGTATAATTAAAAATAGTAAATTAAAAAATAGTATAATTAAAATATAGTATTTTTAAAATATAAATAATAGTACACTGAGAGAAAAATTATCTTAAAATCAACAAATATTTCCTTGGTGGGTGCCATTAATATATTTACTTAAATCTACATTCTCTTTACTTAAATCAAATATTGTTTATTTAAATCAAGTAAACAATATTTGATTTAAGTAAAGAGAATGTAGATTTAAGTAAATATGTTAATGGCACCCACTAAGGAAATATTTGTTGATTTTAAGATAATATGCTTTCGGCGTCAACTATATTTTTTGTGATTTTAACCAGAAAAATAATTATAAGAATCATCTTTTTAATAACACTTACTAAAACAATAGTTTTTCTAATTATTTTTGTGGTTAAAATTGCAAAGGAGTATAGTTGACGCCAAAAGCAACTATATTTTTCTCTCAGTAGAGTAACCGCCGATTTTGATCCAACTGCTTTTTTTCTCTCAATGTATATTTTATTATAATTTTCGTAATAATGTTTAGTCTATTTCCCTGGGCTACTAAAATTGTATTTTAATTTTTATTATAACATTCCATTCGTAGCGCATGACGTGAACTTTATGTGTTATCAAAGAATAATACGAAAATAACATCGAGGTTTCATATTTTTAATTTACTTGTCTCAAGCTTTAAATATATATATCATTTACATTTTTGGAAGATTCAAAGTTTTCAAAATCCCATGAAAAAGGAACAAAACTTGGCTACATTCTTTCGCTAAAAATAGCAAATTTGACTAAGGACAAATTTTTTAATAACACATTCTAGTTTTTAAAATATAAATAATAATACACTGAGAGAAAAATTATCTTAAAATCAACAAATATTTCCTTGGTGGGTGCCATTAACATATTTGTTGATTTTAAGATAATTTTTCTCTCAGTGTATGAAATGAAAAGTCAATCAATTACTGCAGAATGCCGATCTATCATTTAGTGAGAAAATGCTATAATAATTTTTTCTACAAAATTCTCTCCGTGTACTTTATAATAGAACTGCAGAGTAGTATATTAATATCTTATAGTGTGACATTTTTTATAGTATACTCATAGCGTATACTGTTATAAGCGAGAAGGAAGGATAATGAACGCCCGGTACATTTTCAGCGGGCAATTTCTGGAGCGCGAGATTGAGCGGTTGACAGAGTAAGTCTCGCCGTTACATAATAAAATCGAAATGTTAGGTGTCGCTAGCGTTGCGTCGGGATTATCGATACCACCCGTCGTTGTCCGTGAGACTGACAGCTCGGACAGCGACAGCCATCACACCCTCGCACATCCGCGCGAATTTCGACGCGGCCTCGAGAGATCTAGGAGGATATCGTCGCGCGATATCGTAAGATCGGCTCGGCTATCGCCGACAGCGGGGGAAGGGACGCGCGCGGTGCTTTATTTTACGAGTTGCGCTTATTTCGGCTCCCGCAGGGGGCTAGCTACATGGACACGTACACACGCAGATAGAAAGCGCGCCACACACATGCACACGTAAGTTATACGCGACGGACTTGTGCACTGACCCACATTGTCGTTGCATAACGGGACGCCTTTCGAAATATTCGCAAGTTTAGTGCCTCCGGGTACGTCCGCCGACGTCGGCGGCGCTCGTAAAAGGAACCCCCGTGGTCAACGAGGGGGAGACAGACGCGCCTAACACGTCGTACGCGCGCCTGAGACCGTTTTCCGGCCTACTGTTAACCACGCTGTATAATCGCGGAGTCTTCTCGTCGATTAACGGGGCTGAGAGGCACACTTAGACATGAAAGATTCACACAGTGCTGCGCTGATAGCGGCGATTAATTCGCCTGTATATCGATATTTCAGGGAGACTCGAACGAACGCACGATCGCTTGACATTAGCCGTTGTCTCGGGTAGAACGCGGTCATATTGTTTTTTGACCCATAGTGACCGTGTACAATGCTCCGAGTTGCTCTGGTCGGATAAAGTTTGCCGTTGGTAAGACGTCGGAAGAAATATTAGCCTGGACGGAACCTTCCGCACAGAGGAAAGTTATCGCGAAGTTATGAGAGCCGTCAAACATATAAGTTAATGATTTATTGAGGAATTTATTTCATGAATCTAAGGTGACTGCGAGATACGTACTTTCCTCGGCGAGCGGACGTTGTTGTCGGCACACTCGGCTAGCCTTTCACCTCTTTCGGCCAAATGCGAATGCGGTATCGCGAGTGAATCTTACATTGTAACGACGCGAGTCCGTATTGAAACAGAAATTCACGTGTGCCCATTTGTATCGCCTTAGAAATTGTGCGCTTCCTTTCGTTCATATCAAGCCGTCACTCTATCAGACTGAGATGAGTCGTTTCTGAGAAAGCTCAAAGAAATTTATTACGCGTAGGGTCTGCATTAATAGTCGTTAGTTGAAATTTGTCTCAGGTGAGACACTCAGATTTTAACTTAGAGTTAGACCTGAGTCTCTCAGAGCTGAATCGCGATTGCAAATATAATGTCACGTGCATTATATAATTCAAATAAAAAAATTTATCTGACTTTAAATTCAGATTTGAGTATTTGTAGGACAAATTTCAAGTAACGATTATTAATACGAGTCTAATGCCCGTTTCTACTAGCTTTGGTTAACTTAACCAGCTGGTTAAGTCCAATGAATTGACCATTTTTCGTTAGTCGTTAGAATTTGTCAGATGTGACTGATTCAATTCTGTTGGAATAACCGTTAGTTGAAATTTGTCTCAGGTGAGACACTTAGATTTTAATTTAGAGTTAGACCTGAGTCTTTCAGAGCTGAATCGCGATTGCAAATATAATGTCACATGCATTATATAATTCAAATAAAAAAATTTATCTGACTTTAAATTCAGATTTGAGTATTTGTAGGACAAATTTCAAGTAACGATTATTAATACGAGTCTAATGCCCGTTTCTACTAGCTTTGATTAATTTAACCAGCTGGTTATTCCAATGAATTGACCATTTTTCGTTAGAATTTGTCAGATGTGACTGATTCAATTCTGTTGGAATAACCAGCCGGTCAAGTTAACCAAAGTTAGTAGAAATGCGTCTTCGGTTTCTCATCAAACTTCATATTTGTGTTTTATTAAGTGTCGAGACACATTCAGCGTTGAATCGGATGTGTTTAAGAAAATTGCAGTGCTCGCCGCGTGTGTGTAAATATATCCAAATTTTATTCGATGTAACAAACAGCTTGCGGATTCAACAATCTGGAAGATATCAACATTTAAAAAATAAGAAATAAGAAATTCTTTATACAAGGTGCCTGACAATTCATCACACACCCGTTGCGTGTAGATAGAGTTCGTCAAACTGAACACAAAATTCCTTTGCCATTTCGCAAACAGTCACAAGTAAAATTTTCAGTTATTAATTAAATAAGATTGGTGGATGATTATGCGCGTTACGATGGATGAGCTGTGATGGCGACGTTTGCCCGTTGTATACTTAGATATACATTAAATCAAACTGAACAAAAAAGTCCTCTAGCATTTTGCAAATGACAACGCAGATTTTTAGTTATTAGTTAAAGAAGATTGACGCACCATCATAAACGATCATATTGCAGCGCTATAAGTCCGGTTAATTTTGCAACTCGAAACGTATTCAACAGCATTACATGTGCGCTTATATAAGAGGCCGATTCTTCGGGTCATTTATTAGCCAGTCCGACAGTCCCGTTGATCCGCCGTTAGAGAATGTTCGTGAACTAAGAAGTAAAAGTTCTTACATTCGGCCGATTTATACCTCGATATTTATTATCTCTGGCTACTGCTTTGTTTGTCTCGCATCGCGAACTCCGCCGATATTTGGTCAAGTTTCACGATCATATACGGCATGGATCTTAAGCGGGGACGCTGGGATCCTGGAAGGGGCTAGCGGATTCAGTCTGCAGCCAAGTCGCCCGCGATAGGAACATTGCCTAATAAACGATCTCATAAACGTCGCGCCGCGAACGTCGCCGACGTCGAATTGGCTTGACGCGGTATGACTTCTTCGACCTCGCTGCAAAAATAACGCCACTATTGCCGAAATAAAGTGCTCCTTACAACATCTCATTTGCCTCCAGCTTTCGGGCATAAAACGTCCAAATCTTTGTTCAGGTTATTTTCGATCTTGCATTATAATTGAAGAAACTAAAGCTAGTGTAAGCATGCTGTATTTTAAAAAGAAGTGGAGGCGAGAAATTGCAACAGATCGGGATAAAAACGTAAATATTTCAATAAGGGAGACATCGAGCATTTTATAATGTTGTTCATAAGGCCCGAGACTCAATTAATAATTTTCATTTGTTATTCGCGACATATAAATGGTGGCGATCACAATTATTACTATTTGCTATTGAAACCAATACACAATTGAAATTATAATAACAAGTGTTATTATAAATAAATAAATTTTTTCGTGTATTTCGAGTGAATTAAAACAATACCGTCAACGTCGGAGGTTTGATGAAGAGTTAGAATCTTTCAACGAGCAATGTGTGTCTCGAAACATTACATTTTGCAACAAAGAGAAGTTGCGACGTCTTTGGATTTGGGCCTAGTGGGCTGCCAAGAACGCCCGACTCAAATAGACGCTCGCGACACATTTCACTTTCTTACTTTGATACTTTTATACACAGATTGACAAAGAGATTATATTGTGTAAAGAACCACACATGATTCCATTAAAAACAAAATTCCTTGTATCTGGGTACCATAGTAGTCTCCACGAGTTTTGGTACCCGTAAGTTTGAGTTCACGGACGCTGCCAGAGAATGTCCGCGCATAGAAACACTCTGTTTATACTAACAGTATTATATGTCATGAATAATAAACCGAAATCATTCATCAAGTGTCGTTCAAGTTTCAATACGAACAACATGGTCACATTACATATTTCCCGATGTATTCACCAATACGCGCACCAAAAAGGTCCGCTGCGTTGCGGGAGGAACGCTGCCTCCCTTTGGGGTGCCACGGTCTCTGCGAAAATGAGAGCCAGCGCCATAATCGTAAACCAAGGTACATCTGCATGCGCGCTAACGAAAAGCCCATAAGTACGACTATGCTCTTCTGCTCGGGAATCCAGCAGGAAGCGCGCCAGAAAGGAAAAAATTAAAAAAAATAACGAAACAAAACCCACGGGCAGCCTCGTTAATATCCGATCCGCGGAGTGAGCTCGGCTCGCCAGAACGACAGACGACCGCCGGTGAATCGGGCGTCGGTGCACTTTTAATTGACAGGAATGTTTAGCGGTAATGAACGCGCGCCGAGTGGAAGGAGCGGAGGATAAGCCGGGAGCGTATACCGACGGTAGCCAGTAGTGGCGTCGTCGTCGTCGTAGTCGTCGACGACGACGACGACGACGACAGGAGAGAAACAGCGCAGCGCCAGGGCCACGACTAGATAGAGACACGGCGGCAGGAGCATAAACATCCTCGGCCCCCGGTGGTGGCGGCTACAGCGACGGCGGCGGCGGGGGTGCAGCGCGCACGTTCCGCACCGTGGGCGTCGCCGTTTGGTTCCTACCACGACGGCAGGGATGTTCTATGACGCTATAGATCATGCGGGCTCCACCCGTGGGCGGAGACTGCACGCCAGTTGGATACGTCAGTGCAGTTTGCCCGCAGCGTTGCCAGTTTCGCCAGCATTGCCAGCTCCACCACCGGTGCCCGCCAAAACGTGTTAAACGGAGTCGAGCGAGCGAGAGAGAGAGAGAGAGAGAGATAGATAGAGAGAGAGAGAGAGAGAGAGAGAGAGAGGGATAGAGCGAGAAAGAAATGACTCCGAATGCTGGATTATTTCTGGAAATATTTTCGTGGGAATTTTTCGGGTTTAAGGAGAGCTCGTGTAAAAGGAGAAAGGTGATAGTTCAGATATGATAAGTAAAAGTTTTCAAGAAGTAACTTGCTTGAAGATACAAATGCGTTTCTCATACAAATGCGTTAGGAATATGATTGATTTTGTAAATTAATATCACTTTTGCGATTGTTTTGACGTGACGTGGTCATTTGGTACTTTCCACACGTGCACACAATATCTACTATAATCGCCAATTTGTCGAGATCTATAAAAATAGTTGTTTAGCGAGCTAAATGATATAGTTTTTTGAAAATTGCATTCGCTGCGGTATTATGTAAATCACAAAGATTTACACACAGAAAGAGACAAAAAAAGAGAAAGAGAAGATAACACAGAACACATTATACGTATCTAAAAATGATATCAGATTATAATTTATAAGAGCATTTAGTAGTCACATAGCTTGTACATTTATAGAAGGCAAATCAGTTTGATACTGTACTACTGATAGCCTCAAGTTTTCGCTGAATATTTTCCTTTCTAGGTCATGTATACTTAAACTCCACGGTGTATAGTGCATATACTAAGTGTATTTCTAGTAGCTGGACGCAACGCATTTACTTCGCCAATATGTGGAACATTAGCTAATCTAATAGAACGTTGTGATTATGAAACTATCTTTCGTACTGGACGCAACTATCCTTCGTATTAGCAATTGTGTGTTTTTGAGGTTAAGTTAGGTTAGGTTTCGAAATCCTTACAATACGCTCGACAGCTCCA
The DNA here is from genome assembly GCF_010583005.1 of Odontomachus brunneus. Taxonomy (NCBI): domain Eukaryota; kingdom Metazoa; phylum Arthropoda; class Insecta; order Hymenoptera; family Formicidae; genus Odontomachus; species Odontomachus brunneus. Next base: position 797,927 of record NW_022639501.1, on the reverse strand, counting down.
CTTGCCAAGCTCCCCTCCAATTACAGTGCTAGCCCACTAAGAAACAGTGTTGATCGAGTACTCACCTCAATCAGCAACGCCTTGAATACGGTTTAATCAGCAAGAATGTCGAGAGACCCTCGGCTTTTGGCTCCGCGTCGCCGTAGTATCGTAGCTCATTGCGCAACGGCGCCTCTGGTGGTGGCAGACGGAACTACCCAGAGCTAAAACGACGTCTCCCCGTGCACCTCCCTCGCGGGACGCTATAGTCGAGGGCCCCGCCTCCTTTTTCGACCTCCCCTCGTGCGCGCGAGCGCGTCTACGGTCACGCGGACGCTGTCGACGGGCTCTCCTCGCTGTGAGCAAACCCTTTTTCGTTCAGTTTCCCGCATAGTTTCGCCGGAAAAATTCCCAGTCCGCGCGATAGAGCTGCGGAAAAGCGGGAGCGAGAAAATTTTACTGGATTCCCGCAACGGCGGGCGCGTGGGTGCCACGTTGCAGCGGGCAGCAATCCGCCAGCGTCTGCTGCATCCGCAGACGAGAGTGGCTGGCTTTTGCGCCGCCGCCAGCGCGTCCCCTCGCGTCGCGCCGCGCGACCCGTTGCGTCGGGTCGCGTCGCATCGCATCGCGTCGCGTCGCGACGCGCGTGTATGGGTAAACCGAGAACGACGGAGGACAAGGCACACGGTCTCTCCTCCCCCACGGCTTCGCTCATTCACTCGGTACACTTCGCTTCGGTGGATGTCCCTCCGTCGATCCCTTCCCGCACACCCTTCTCCCACTTTGCTTGTCGCGGCCTCCGCGCGGCCCCGCCGGTTGCCTCGTTCGCGGATCGCGCGCCGCGGACGCGATCGTGGCCACGGAGGAGAGAAAGAACGAGGGCGACGGAAAGCGGGAAGGAGAGGTCGAGCGAGCGCGAGTGAGGCCAGCAAGGAAGAGCAGGCGAGCGAGGAAACGAGAACGGGCGGCGGACGACGAGGAGGAGGAGGAGGTGGAGGAGATGGAGGTAGAAGAGGAGGAGGAAGAGGAAAAGAGGACTACTACTACTACTACTCCTGGGGTCCCCCCACCACACGGCCTGCCGCCGCGACGCCAGTCCGTAGTCAGTCAGCGCTGGACCGCCGCCCGCTCGATTTCGCGATCCACGAACGACGGTAGCCTCCACCTCCACCTCCTCCCCGCTTCTTTTCCGCTTGCTGCGCTCTGGATCTCTCTCTCTCTCTCTCTCTCTTTCTCTCTCTCTTTCGTACTCTCCCTCTCTCTTCCTCTTTCTTACGTATCCTCTCTGTCTTTCTTTTTTTCCTTCTCCTTTTTCTCCCGCGCGTCTCTTTCTTTCTTCTCTTTCGTCCGTTCACTGTCCGTTACCGCATTTTCTCGCTCTTTATCTATTGCATGTGTTTTCTCTCGCTATTACCGTTTGTCTGATTATCTTTTTCTTCTTTCTCCCTCTCATTCTCCCACCCTCTCTCCTCCCCCCTCTCTTATTCTCTCTCTTTTTCTCTCTGTTTCTACCTATTTGTCTTTCTTTCAATCTTCCTCTCTCTATCTTTAGCTTGAGATCTTTGATACTCACATACGCACACGGAACACCGTGCGCGTCTCGAGTAGACGCGACACGCGTTGTCGCAGATCACACGTTGCGAAGGGCTTTGTCGCGCGATTATCAGAGGATCTGCCCGATCCACCCGCGAGATATAATTGCTGACGCGATCTCTATAGCGGTCGTTGGAGAGCGTCTCCGCGTATTGGTGTGAACGGCGACCGGTTGCGAAAGTGACGAGTGACACTGATGATTGCTTGCAGAGAGAAGTGGTGAACCAGGGGTTGGTGCACGGATTGTCGTTGAGATGGTCCACGTTTCGGAGTGATAGGTTGCTCCGCGGGACCGACAATCGTATGCAATTCAGTGTACTGAGTTCCTCCGCGATTCTGACGGAGGATGTAGTGACGATAGTTGTAGAATATTAATACGCAGTCGTCAGCGCACACAGTTGACACCAGACGACGACTCGCCGGCACTGGTTGCTCCGAAATGGCGGCGCGGGCACAGATGAGCTCGCAACAGTGACACAGAGCCTGGAACTTTGCGCTTTCAGTCACGATACGCTGCGACCGACTGTCGCTTCGGTGATACGCGCGAATATACAAACACAGGGTGCACAGGTGTGCCGCGGACTCCTCCTCGGACAGGATGACGACGGTCGCGATCGCGCCGCTGACGACGACAAGTGGGTCGTCGGCGATCACGATGAGGTAGTGATTGTAGGGACACGTGCCGGTTGGGTGAGACCGCAAGTGTGCTACGAGAGAAGAGAGGAGAAGGAGGAGGACTATCGCAGGTGGTTATCCCGGAGGGAGGTAGGCGGAGGATACTTCCGGCGCTCCGGACCGCCTGACTTTTGGGGACCAACCGATCGCAGCCAAGGCAAGCAGAGACCTGGAGACCGCACGGATAATCGACCATCGATCCCGAAGGACGCAGATGCCCCGAAGGAAACAGCACGCGCCGCAACGCATGAAATGTGAGTCGTCAGTGGCAGCGCGCGATGGTAACGGCGACGGTGGAACGCGGACAGGAAGTTGTTGGCAGAGAGCCGGTCGACGATCGCCAACGTCGACGAAAGTCGACGCGGCGAGGAAATTGTCCAAATTATCCGGCCGATCGGGAATGACAGAACGTGTATAAACGGCAAAACAACCTGCTGAATCGGTATCCGCGTCTTTTGCGTCGAGGAGGTCGAAATTATTCGCGAGTGAAGCCGGGACTTCCGAGAGGTCGGCGGCGTTCCACCGTCGCTGATTCGACGGCGGAGCCACGTGGAACACCACGTGGAATGCCGCGTGATTTCGGGAGTAATCGCAGGCAATCCCGCGCGCGCGGCATTATCCGTTCGTGCTGGATGATCCGGATGGCGTGGTTAAGGGAACGCTTGACGCAAATTCGATCAGCGTGAGACGGCAATGTGATTCGATCGTTCGACGATCGTCCCGAGAAATCGGGAGCCGTCTGAAACTCTCGACGCGTCGGCAGCGCGAGGCTGCATTTCAGCGCGCAGCGCGTATTTATGGATTAATTAAAACGAAGGAAATGTCTACGCGATCGTAAGGGAGCTTCCATGAAGTCGTAGAATGTCTTTTACTACCAGTTTAGCGTCCGCGCGCGTTCCTGCGCGCCGGAGTTCCTAAGTTACGCCGCTGTCGTGCACGATGGAAATTATCGCTCAGAAAACTTTTAATGCGAGGATTAAAGAAATCGAAAATATCTCCTTTTCCCGTTGCGAGCTCGCGTCTTGCCGGGACGAGCTGTGCGGAAAGTTTCCACCAATTCAAACGCGTGTCTTGTGAAACACTTTTTACGAAAAAATCTCTCAGTTTTTCGATACGCACACTTTGGCATGTATCAGCGATACAATTGAGATTCAAACGGAGCGTCGTTCGATTATTGGTAGTTTGTGAAGCGAGCATCGAATTACTTAGAAATGCTGGAGTTCAAATATCGAGAAAAAAGTATCAGTCAATGAGGTCAGGTTTTTTTAAGATACAGTTGAAGTGATCGTTAAAAAAAAGTAAAGTATATATACGGGTATATATGTGGGGAATCGAGGTTTTAATAATATTTTTACATCACCAGTTTTGTGCAGTCGACGTGCAAAATGTGATAAAGAAAATGCGATAAAGGCAATTCCAAATCGTAAAATTATATAAAATACATCGTCTCTCTCTCTCTCTCTTTCTTTCAAGTTGTTCCAAGAAAATTAATAGTAAGACACTTAATACTGACAGTTGGTAAGATGAAAAAAGAAATTGATACCCGTGATGTATTTATAACTCACACTATCTCCTGAGGAGACATAAAACTTACAAGATCTTTGCTGGAAATTCGATTCATTTGAACACTTCAGTCGTCGTGGAGTACTCGACAATTGACATGCATACAGAATCGGTTCCCTTATTTATTTTTCACGCGCACATAATTTGGACATTAGGAGATTTGCATACGTATGCAACTCGGGCAGCTCTCTATGAAAGAGAGAGAGATAGGTTTAAATAGCGTCGTCTGTCGACGAGACAGGTAAAATCTAACTCTCTCAGCCCTTTGTCGGATGAGTTCGAAGACGGGCCGAAGGCGATTGCGCGCCATTGCGTTGTGCGCCTGCCGACAGATGGGCAGAGCGGCCTCGGCCGCGTCAGGCCGAGAGGCGATTTGTGCGTTTGAGGCCGTGACGCGCGCCATGCTGCCTTTCCCACGTGGAGAATCATGAGGCGTAAACAAACTCTCGCCCCCGCCGGTGGCGCAGGGACCGCCATCTTGGTGAAGTTGTGCCGGAAACATTTACAATTCACTCAACTTGCCTTACCGAAACTCGGCCAAGCGCCGATAAATCTCGTGCGCCCGCGCGGCGCGGCGCGGCGCCGCGGCGCACATACCCCGCGATGCGATGCCCGCCGCGTACACATAAATTCGCGGCAGTCCGCGGAGCTTCACTGCCGTGTGTGCTGCACTTTTTCGCCGGCTCCGGCGTCTCTTCGACGGTGCGTCTCAGGAACGGGGCTCTCTCACGGCGATCACACCCGACCCTGTTAACGTTACCGTTGCCTTTGCCGTTCCTGGAAATTGGTTTCCATCCATACGCACGGAAAAAACAATTCCGCTAACTGCACGCAAAAAAAGAAGCTTCCAGAGCTAAAAAATAGCTGTGACAGATAAGATGTGTCACTGAAATAGGGACAGCTAATGTCGATACTATCGAAGCTAAATTTATTCGCTGTTTAAACTTAGGCGCTACAACGAGAAATATTAGCTGCACTGAGAGAAGAATTTAGTAAATATTATCAAAATTTGGTTACTATTGGTAACCAAATTTATACTAAATGGTAGACGTAAATATAACGGGCTAAAGTTACGGCAATATTTATTAATTAATTTAGTTCTGTAAAATAAATTATTTATTTGACAGAAGTAAAATTTATTTGCTTCCAGAATATATTTGGTAAATAAAACTTATTGAATAGTTGAGCAAAATAAGCGATTTTGTAGTAGTTACAAAATTTTTGGTAGGTTCAACCAACCATCTGTAATAATAGATATTGAAACGATGTAATAGTTGCAAATGAATGAATTTTTTATACTGGTAACAAAATAGAACTCGTACCTACTGAATTTTTTATTACATGGGATATAACAATTTCATAACAGTTATCAAATATCTGCTTATAACTGTAATATATTTCATATTAAATATTTAACATTAAGTAACTATTACTAAATTATTTAATTGATGTTACTGTGAATGCAATTACGTCATACTCCCGATCTATTAAATATTTGGTAATTATTATCATATTTAGTATTAGTTACTAAGGATTCAATGAATTTCTGTAACTAAATGCAGTTTGTTATAGTTACCAGTCTTTTCTCTCAGTGTACAAAAACAAATGACTGTAACACATGATTGTAGCTGTGCGGCAAACTTCTTTAATATATGCATATGATAAGAAATTTAGGAATAACTGCTATTTTCTTAGCTATTTGAAATAATGTGCATTTTTAATGTCCTAATATATTTGTGTTTCATGGCGAATGCATTTTAGCTGTCATAGTCAATTCTTAGCAGTGATAGCTAAACGATTAGCCTTTTGACTAAGTTTGAATCAGCTATCGCGGTTTAGCTGATATTACTAAATAATTTTTTTGCGTGTGATCAGTTCCGGTGTAACTGATTTTTCCGTCGCCTGAGCTCAGAACAGGGATCGGATGAGAAGCTCGGTTGTAGAAATAGACATTCTCGCAGGAGAGAGATCGCCAAATCCAATCGTTCAATTGTTCTCAGTTATCGCCCAGTTTTGATTTCCCTCCCGCGTACAATGTTGGGTCTGTGGGACCCGAATGAACCTTACATCGCTCATCAACTTTCAAGTAATTTAAAGAACCCGGGAAGATTTCGAAATAGCGCGAATCTGTTTGATTTTTATTCTTTTGCGCTGTGATCTCATAGCGGAGACTTGTTCTGTATCTCTGACAACACAAAAATGTGTCCGAGAATATTAATTTTCGATAAAGTTGTGTGGTGGCTCAAAATTGCTCGGGTCTGACAGGCCCAGATTGTACAGTATGTCCTAAAACATATGATTCCACGCGGTGGGTTAATACAATTGTACCAAATCACATTATAATATATTATTTCATGTCGCCGAATTTTCATCTGGTCTCTATTGAGTCGCACGAATTGCGATTTTTTTTGAGGCCCTCAGTGAACATCACCGTTCGAGCATTAAGACGCGATGGGAATACAAAAAAGTGCTTAGAATAATTTATTAAAGAAAATTATTTGCTCATTTTCTTATACTCACGATTATCCGCGACACTCAACTGACACTTTTCTTATATATACATTTACCTTGCACATACACATGTACGTTTGCACTGCGTTGAAGGTGTAATATCAACTCCTGGATGATTTTTCGAGGATAAAGTTGTTGAGATAACAAGGAATAATATCGCGCGTATCTACATGAATTATAAAAATTACAATGCAACTTTAATAGCAATAGACTGGCACTATTACGAAAATGATAATAAAACATAATAAAGATGATTTTAAATGTAGTAAGAGTTATCATGTTTATGATTATTTTTACTACGTTTTATTATAATTTGCGTAATAATGCCAGTCTATTGCCGGTCTGCTAAAATTGCTTTGTAGTTTTTACTACAACATTTTGTGCTTGCTTGCACAGTCGTAATGAATTAACAGTGACGATGTACGCAATGGACATAATCGCAATAAAGACGCGCTTCCATCAGTGGACCTGTTCCTCGAAAGTCCGTGCCAATCAGCGGTTTATCTGAACCGGAAACGAAAGTTTCTAACTTGCCATGCGAAACGATGAAGCCATCAGCGAAAGTAGACGTGCGCGGGTTAAGAAATAACGAAATATGGCCTGCAGGGCCGACAAACTACGACCACGCGGCTAATTTCACCGTTTAATTTACGATGTTCCGGTGAAAGGATCCGTAAAATACGCCGATTCCTACGAATCGACCTGCCCGGCTATCGATCGAGCGCGATCACGCTGCGCTCTCGATAGGCCCGGGCTTCTAATTAGCAGTATATTACGAGGAGGAGCGATCATCGTCGAGCTGTATTCTTGTCGTTGGATATATATTTTATCTCGGGCAAGCATCCGCGTTGTACCGCGAGTCAGAGCGGAGCCGAATGATAAAGTTTCTGGCCGCTCCAGTTGAAGATAAAGATGGGAATAGTGTATACCGACCTGTACATATATGTGTATATATATATATATATATATATATATATATATATATATAT
>NW_022639501.1:787711-789529 GCF_010583005.1 Odontomachus brunneus | reverse complement strand
TATATATATATATATATATATATATATATATATATATATATATATTATATATATTATATATATATCTCGAGATCAGCGTGTTATATGTGTATATATATATATATATATATATATATATATATACTCTATGATGTCGAAAGTTTCGATGTTGTTAATCGACATTTTGCCGTTGGATAATAACGGTTTTAATCGAGTCATTTTGAACGGGGATACATCACGCGAGTTTTTAGCAAAATTCAGTCCGTAGAAAGTTGCGCTATCACTTGACTTTTTCTATTAATGCACACATTCGTATGTATCGCAATATCAATTTTACAGCGCATACAAGCACACGTGTGAGCTATATCGCGTCGATTCACATTTAACGGACTCTCCCTCTCTTTCTCTCTCTCTCTCTTTCCCTGTATCTGTCTCTCCTACTTTTAATTTATAACGTTGTTCAATCATTTACTTCATTTATGTTAATATTGTAATTTTTATCATTGCGCTTAAGGGGATTTACCCCCTTAAGAACGTAAATAACACATTCATTTATTTATTTATTCATTCATTCATTCATTCATTCTCTCTTTCTCTCTCTCTCTTTCTTCCTGGCCCTCTAATCGTTGCGACTTTATCCCGGTGTCTCCCGAAAGCGGCATCGATTTGGCGCACTTGTATTTTTAGCGCTCGGGTCGACCTTTAAATGCAATTTTCCCAACTCTCTACTCGGCGGATTCTGACGAAGTAGATATACAACATTTACTAACATTCGCATTCGATGCAACAGGTGCAGCTTCGATGCATCCTTCGGGCCTCCACTACCGAAATTTGCATTACCACTACTCGGTCGCGCCTTGACTGCTTTATTGCGCGGGAAAGGCCGCGATCTTGCCGATCGGTGAGAATTCACAACGAAATGCCCGTTGGCATTTTTTTTGGCGCGACTCTCGCCGCGCGGGGACGGCGGTACCGTTGTTGCAGCCGTCACCGTCACGACGAGAGCTCCCCGAAATCGTTTCGCAGAGTTCACGGCAACTCTCGCGTGCGCGCACGAATCCTCATACACGGAGAGGAAAGCGCGGCGCTCACGGGTATTTCCGGCGGCCACGGGAATCGCAAAGCCGAGGACGGCAAGCGGGATATGGCGAGCGACATTCTCGGCGACAAGAGTTATCGCGCGCGACGAAATCGGGATAACCGAATGGAGATGATTGATTCGCCGACAGACGCGTCTCATTTATTCAATGCTGAACTCCTCCGGCTCCAATCATATTTAGAACGTCTCGTCGCTGTTCTTATTCTCTCCTTCTTGTCTTCCCTTTTTCTCTGTCGGTCGCGTAGAGAAGAATCGATTTCCCAGCATTTCTGAAAAAGCGATCCTACATTGGACTTAAAGAAAAAAAAGAAACCCACGAGACGTATCGATCTGCTATATGCGGTTGCGGTCAGGCCAGTCGGTCGTCTCGTCGTCGTCGTCGTCGTTGGTCCAGACTCAAAGTTCACGTCTTCTCCTTTGCAATTTTAATGAGTCGCATTCCTGCGCTACCGTGCCTCTGACTCACGCGTTGCGGATAAACTGGGTATTTTGGAATGAATACTTCACCCGTCGCGTCCTTGATGGGACACTGATTGACATTCCTTCGTTACCGCCGCGTTACAACGGCCTTTCAGTCGCGCGTTGAAACATTGGCCACGTAGTGTCGCCGCAAGATCTGACCAGACGTGCTTCGAGTCCGTTTATACGTATGCAATATATACACGGGGAATAAAATTTGTTAGAGAGAGAGAGAGAGAGAGAGAGAGAGAGAGAGAGAGAGAGAGAGAGAGAGAGAGAGA
>NW_022639501.1:771948-787509 GCF_010583005.1 Odontomachus brunneus | reverse complement strand
GAGAGAGAGAGAGAGAGAGAGAGAGAGAGAGAGAGAGAGAGAGAGAGAGAGAGAGAGAAAGTATCCGCGGATTTTGTTTAGCTCGAAGAAAACCGTCCGATTATTCCGCCGCGCTGTGGAAAATTGCGAATGCGAGAAGCTCCTCCGCGGAAGTTTTCGGCGGAAAGTTTTCCCGGTTGATTCGCGACTCGCGTTGCTTTCCATTTACGTTTACCTGAAACCTGTGGAAACGTGCCGTTAAAGTTTCACGGCCCGCGCTCGGAAACGCGCGCGCGCGCGAGCGTCGAATCGTACCTGTGCGCCCTTTTCGTAAGAGGAAATATCACCGGAGATCCCGTTAAATTCCCGACACCCGTGGCGAGTGACACGCTATTGCGCAACTTTTTCTCAAACAATGCCGGTGCATTTTTGGGTTCCGAGGGTTATCCTTACCACCGTCATAAATCCTTCAGTTCGATGAAAAAGCGGCGCGTCTTTTGGTCGCAAGAGTTACGTGATGTGTAGCACGAAAAAAAACACGATTATTCCACCCAGAATGAAAAAAAGAACCGTCATCTTTGTTGTGAACAATACATTATTTTCACTACAAGATATATCCAGACTGCGCGCGCGCGCGTATACATGCGCACACATATATTGAGCAATCAAGTACACAGAGTAGATATTGTAGTAAAAGCACGTTGAGAGATTACAGTTAATTTTATAATATTTTTTGTAAAACTGGACTGTACTGCACGGAAAAAAAAAGATTTGGTTGAATTAACCAAATATTCGAATATAAACAAATATAAACGATCCAGAAATTCCGATTGAAATAACCCGAATTCTGTTTAAGTTAACAAAATTTTTGGTAGACTAACCAAACATGTTATTTAAGCAAACATGTCTGGTTATTTAACCAGAAATCTTGTTAACTTAAACAGAATTCGGGTTACTTCAATTGGAATTTCTGGATCGCTCATATTCGATCAGATGTTTGGTTAATTTAACCAAATCTTTTTTTCCGTGTGATATTATGTAGTGTAAAAATTGTTATAAGAAACAATAGAAATTCGACGATCTATCCAAATATACTATATATACTGTTCAAAAATACAATATATATATTGAAGTATATACTGTACAGGATATCCCAGACCCTTCGAAACTCTCGTGGAGGCATTGTACGGATTGAGGTGAACATAAAAGTCCTGTACCTTTTTGTGATATTCGCAATAATTATCGAGATGTCAATTAGAGAAAATGTGTCAATGATCATGCGAGATATAAGATTAAAGAGATATTAATTAAAGAAGAATTAAAGAAGATTTGTCAATGATCATGCGACATATGGTAGTGGCGACGTCTGCTTGTTCATTAGGTAAAACTGAACATAAAAGTCCTTTACTATTTTTCTGATAACTTGAAGATTTTTAAGTATTTATTAAGTATTTATTAAGTATTTATTAATTAAAGAAGATTGGCGGATGGTCCTTCGCGACCACATATTAATGTTACCTAACTAACAACTAAAAATCTACAAAGTTGTTAAGAAGAAGGTAGAGCACTTTTTTGTTCAGTTTGATCTAACGTACAAGCATACTGCGGCAGATGTCGCCATATGTCGCATTATCATTGATAAATCTTCTTTAATTCTTCTTTAATTAATATCTCCATAATTATTGCAAATATCGTAAAATGATATGGAATTTTTATGTTCACCTTAATCCGTACTGTGCACTAAATCCGAGTGTTATCCGAGTGTTCTTAAACGCATAAACGTGTAATTGGCTGAAACTCTTTGCATACGTCTCTTGCGATTATAAATCACGTCACTTAACACGTTCATAATGTATAAATTAGGATTTTATACGTTTAAGCGTGTTAAGTGATGCGAGACAGTAAAAAACGTGTAAAAATAGATTTAGCCAATTACACACTTGGTGTTTAAAAATAACGCACTCGGATTTGCAGTGTGCTTTCACAAGAGTTTCGAAGATTGTTTCGGGACATTCTGCATAAAAATACTCAAGCAACTACAGCAATTTTGCAGTAAAAGTCAAATGTACACGAAAAAAATATTGTAGTAAAAATTACAATACAATTCTAGTCCAGGAATATGCCAGATTGGCAGTATTATAAAAATTATAATAAAATATAGTGAAAATGACCATAAACATGATAATGTTTATTGCATTTATGCTAATTTTTACTATGTTCATGGTCACTTTTATACGGGAAAAAATCTCAGTTGGTGCAACCGAATAGGAACCAACTGAAAATTAGAAGATTAGAAGTGATATTTCTGTTATGAAAACTAATATTTCTGTTGTCGCAACCGAAAATATTTGTCTGAACATTCAGCGATATTAGACCTCGGTTGAGGCAACTGAGAACAATTGACTATACAGAAGCCTCATAAAGGAATTTTTCTGTTCCTACAGCTGAGTTTTCGTCTGATCCCTGAACAACTGAAAATTCGGTTGCACCAACGGGATTATTTTTTTCCGTGTATATATAATAACGTGTGTGCACATAAAAATATTATCATTAACATTATAATATAATTTAATTTAAAAAACAGCTTTCTTTTCATCACAGTTTGAAATAATTATTTCTCTATGTGATTAAAGTATTATCATTAACATTATAGTACACGGAAAAAACAATTCTGTTGGTGCAACCGAATTTTCGGTTGCTCAGGAATCAGACGGAAATTCGGCTGTAGGAACAGAAAAATTCCTTTATGAGGCTTCTGTATAGTCAATTGTTCTCAATTGCTTCAACCGAGTTTTAATATCGCTGAATGTTCAGACGAATATTTTCGATTGGGATAACAGAAATATTAGTTTTCAAAACAGAGATATCGCTTCTGATTACCTAATTTTTAGTTGGTTCCTATTCGCTTGCACCAACTATGATTTTTTTTTGCGTGTAAAATTTAATTTAAAAAACAGCTTTCTTCTCATCACGGCTTGGAATAATTATTTATCTACGTAATTATAGTTACAAGTGTCAAATATTTTTTGTCAGTGTTGATTTGGCCTTTAATTCTTAGTGGCTTATATGAAAAACGGCACCACGTAAGCCCTACATGGGTCTTCTGAGTCCGCTATAATATACTATATCTTATTATAATTTTGATCGTAGTGTCAGCCTATTTCCGGACTACTAAAATTGTATTTGTAACTTTTACTGCAATATTTTCTCCGTGTACCTGAGATTTTTAAACAGATAGCAATCTCTGTTCATACAATTCTCGCGCGGCCCAAGATGACAAAATTTAGTTGCAACATTTGCCGCGATATTTTCTGCGTGCAGAAATGAGCTGTCTTACTCCCTCTGTCGGTACTTCGATAAGATTGAGTTACGACCGCAAATATACTATCTGCGAAAGCAGGGTCGCCGATTGAAAGTCGAAAGGACGAGCAAATAGCCCGTTCGAGCTTTATCTTTTGTATGATTTTCACGTAACGCGACGGCTGATAGCCGATATTATTCATAATCCGCGCGAAAATTCAATATAGGAAATGATACGGCTACGCGCGTGAGCGCAATCACCGGAATATAATTGCATCTGGGATTTATTGATAATTATACATTTATCGTACGGATCTCTCTCTCTCTCTCTCTCTCTCTCTCTCTCTCTCTCTCTCTCTCTCTCTCTCTTTCTTTCTCTCTCTCCAGCGACCGGCTGTGTTTGAACCGGCTCGCGTGAGTCCTTCTTAAATTGCACATCCGATTGGCGCTGATCCGAGTGGGCGTTTTGATGTTGGATGAGGATATACGTAAAAATGCCTTACGCGTGAAAGCTGTTCGCGGTGGAAATAAGTTGATACGTTACGGCGAGGGAGTTAAGTGTAATTAAGGCTAACGTGCATTTATATCCACCGCGCGGCGGACGAAAGCCGAACGGACAGCTCCGCGCGCTCGAGATACGATCAATTTTGCAGTACTTTCTGCGATTGAACGCCGGCGCTGACTGTACGAAAGTCGATGGACAAGTTCAACTTGATCAAATGCCGTCCCGTGCGTGATTCAATTATACGTGCTGCGGCATATTTTATGTACTCGCTTTGCTGGCCCCCGCGGCTTTGCGATCGCGCGGATCGTCGAATGGCTGAGGATTCTATCAGAAAATTGCATCTGCGAAATAACTTGGGAATTTTATCGGCATTGTTTATGATAATGTCCCGGGTCAATCCGAGAATTCGGTCGAACTTTTTGCCGGTCTCGACGGTAAACCGGTCACCCTTTACGGCCGCTGATATACGAATCCCGCTGCAAAACACTGCAAGGCGAAGTCATAAACGATAATAGCGGTTACTCGGCGCACTTCGTTACCGCCGAATGCAATAAAGTCCAATTTGAGTGAAGAATCGAATGATGAAATTTTTCGATTGTGCGATCCAATGCAATGTAAGGGCAGCAATATCTTGGTGAAGTTTCGGGCAAAAGGAACACACGCAGATCTGTCCGCGTCGTGCGCGAAAAAAAGTGGGTAGGAAAAAATTGATTGGAAATCGAGACGCGGCGGAGAACGAATCCCGATACAACGACAACGCTGATAAAAGTGGACACGGCGATGGATCGAGGAGCGAAATAATTTTTTGCGGAAGAGAGAGAGAGAGAGAGAGAGACAGAGAGAGCGAGTCGGGTGCGCCGTTAGATGCGCTCGGCTGCCGCGCTGTGCAATCATACACTTTTGTGCGGGCCGGCAGAAGCTGGTTCTCGGGATTTTTGCGCGGACGAGCGCGGACGAAAGAAACGATGACGAATGGAAGAGCTATCTTCGGCAGATATTAAAGACGTATCCGCGTGTGAAACGGTTCGACGCTTAGATTTCCGCGTTATGCCCATAGATCAAGCGCGGAGTCAGCTTTCTAATCGGCTCCCATTATTTCCGGTGATCATGATTTACACGCAATGCTGCATCGACGGGCAAATACGCCGAATGCAGTATATATCCCGAGATAAATGAGACTTCGCTCAAGAGCCGTCGTGCCTCTCGTTTTGCAAGCTTCGGCCGCGACGATATCTCGCGACTAACATTTGAATTCGCTCGTACGCGAGCGGTAAGTATGATCGATGACGGCCACTCAAGAATTCACGCGGCAGAAACAGACATTTTACAATTTTCATTGCGCCCGTCATAGAGGGTAGTCTCGGGTCATCTGGTACATGTGCACTTAAACCGCGCGTCAGTTACCGCGTTTATTGATAGAATCTCTGAGGAGCAATTGACAGACCGATGTGTCCCGAATCGTATTTGCGCGGTATGCAGATCTCGGCAGAAACATCAGACGAACTGTACTCGGGAGGGAAATATTCTCATTTTGAGAGAGAGAGAGAGAGAGAGAGAAAGAGAGAGAGAGAGATTACGCGCGGACGTCGCGCGCCTTTGACGGTGTGCGTGCGTGCGAGACATTTTCTTACGATCGTAAAACTGCAGTCGTAAAAAAGAGAAAAGAAAAAAATGACTCGTTGCCAGTGTTTAACCGTCCGTGTACAACCAAATATCTTGAGTGCAATTTGGGCCTGTCGGACCAAAGATGTCAACTGATGCAACTCTACACTGAGAGAAAAATGTTTGGTATTTGTAACTACAATCATATAGATACCAATAATTACCATAAATTATGATCAAGACAACTATTTTTTAGTCAATTATACTATAATTTTAGTGAGAATAATGTTATATGCATGCTACTATTACATTATCTTCGAAACAAAAATATAATTTAAATCTAATTTGACCTCCAATCATATTTTTTAGTTGTTCTAACACGAAGCAGTAACATGCATGTAAGATTATTATCACTAACAATTATAGTACAACTGACTAAAACATGGTTGTCTTGACCATAATTTATAGTAATTATTTCTCTATATGATCACAAATATTAAACATTTCTTTCTCAGTATATACCGTTTACAACTAAATATTTCTGTTTATAAATACCGTGTCTTTTTTTCCCGTATATTTAACCTTTAGTGACCCTACATATTCGGGTGTTTCGAGTCTGGACGGTTTCTATTCATAGACATTTCTCAACATGTTGAGGGTATCGGATTTTTTGTTTCCTTAAAAAAAAATGCACAATAAACTACAGGTATTTATTCTAGAAACTTGAAAGTATATCCGTGAATTTCTATAGATTTTTTGAACCATTTTAATGATATGATAAAAAGGCCGGGCTCGAAGGACCTATGTAGGATCACATGTGGTGCCGTTTTTCATATAAGTCACTAAGAGTTAAAGGCCAAACCAACACTGAGAAAAAATGTTTAATATTTGTAACTATAATTACATAGAGAAATAATTATTTCAAACTGTGATAAAGAAAGCTGTTTTTTAAATTAAATTCTAGACGCAAAAAAATCACAGTTGGTGTAAGCGAATAGGAACTAACTGAAAATTAGGTGATTAGAAACGATATTTCTGTTTTGAAAACTAATATTCCTGTTGTCCCAACCGAAAATATTCGTCTGAACATTCAGCGATATTAAAACTCGGTTGAAGTACTTGAGAACAATTGACTATACAGAAGCTTCATAAAGGAATTTTTCTGTTCCTACAGCCGAATTTCCGTCTGATTCCTGAGCAACCGAAAATTCAGTTGCACCAACAGAATTGTTTTTTCCGTGTACTATAATATTAACTTACTATAATGTTATAATACTATAATCACATAGAGAAATAATTATTTTAAACTGTGATGAAGAAAGCTGTTTTTTAAATCAAATTCTACTATAATGTTAATAATAATATTTTTATGTGCACGTTATTACTGTACACGGCAAAAATTCCGCTGGTACGACCGAATTTTCGGTTGCTCAGGGATCAGATGAAAACTCGGCTGTAGGAACAGGAAAATTTCTTTATGAGGCTTTTGCACAGTTAATTGTTTTCAGTTGCCTCAACCGAGTTGTAAGCCTGATCTACAATATGCTCTTTGCATTCTGTTTCTTGTCTTCTGCCTTTTTCTGGCTTAAAGCTTAAGGTTTGAGTCAGAAAGAGATAAAGAGAAAGAAGCAGGAAGCAAAGAGCATATTGTAGATCAGGCTGTAGTGTCGCTGAATGTTCAGACGAATATTTTCGATTGCGACAATAGAAATATTAGTTTTCATAACAGAAATATATCACTTCTGATCATTTAATTTTTAGTTGATTCCTATTCGGTTGCACCAACTGAGATTTTTTTGCGTGTATAGAAATAAAAGTCTTGTAATTGTTAATAAATGCATTTGATTAAACATAGCGCTATGCTTCGTAATTATTATTAAATTGGTATTAGTATTAAAAAGAGAAATTTCGGACATTATCAAAGTAGAAGTAAATTGTATCATTAAAATTAAACCTACTTTGCTAATTCAGTTTTTACTACGTTATAGAATTTTCAAGGTTTAATATAGGATCAAAATTTTGACTCGGATTACCCCGATTTAATGGTTATTACCAAATCTTTTTTTTAATGCGCTGAAAATATTTGTGTTAAAATAACCAAAAGATGTTGGATTGAAAAATAACTATAATTTTCGTTGGATCAATTCCTTTCTCTCAGAGAATAAGAATGTCCAGGTCTAAGTATATCTTACAGTGTTGATACTTTTGCGCAATAATAAGAAAGAAAAAAAAAGAAAAACGGTCGAGTCACTAGAAAACTCGTGAGGAGCCGTCGATGATGAGGTGCCGTCTCGTCAAGTCGAGGGTGAGGATAAGGGATAGTTTCTCGTGATCAGATCGTCGCCGTGTCTCTCCGACGTTGGCGCGCTGTCTCGCGAGTTAAAAGTGTCGAGCCTTTACGAGCGACACGGGACGTCACGACGTTATAATCGTCGACGCGGGAGCGTGCCGCTGTCTCGCGGACGCTCCTCGTCGATACCCCCCGGGTGCGGGACGAGTCATTTAACGGCGCGACGCTTCTCGCAAGCGTCTTGTCGCAGCGGGCGCAGGCCTCTCGCACCCTATTTTCGAGACTCGTAAAAGCCGGCGTGCCCGCGGCCGATCCGTCCCTCGATTTACTGCGCGCGTCGCTCCGCCGCCGTCCTCGTCATCGCCGTCGTCATCGTCGCTGACGCCGTCGCTGACGACGAACGCTGCCGCCGGATCTTGGCCCCCATCGGCTTCTCTCGAGCCGCGCTCTCTAAGCGACGCTAATAAATTAGCCGTGGAGAAAGACGGCCGTGTGACAGATGCCCGATGGCTGCCATAAAGGAGCTGCCGGGGCGACGCTCGCGGCTGGTGGCGCGCGCACATCAAAGCGCATCCGCGCGGCCTTGTGCGGCCGATCCGCACCGGTTCTTAGTTTTATGTTTACCGAGTGATTTGTTGTGCCCTGCGCGTGCTGTTCAGCTGACGAGCGAGGAATACGCCGAAATAAATGTGTCGTTCTTACGGGCGGAAACGCGGCTTCGAATGCTCTCCGCGATTCGTTTTGCGGAGCGCGTTGAAAAGTGCCCCCGTCAACGATGTCGTTTCCTCCTCCTCGCTCTCCCAAAATTATTTGCTTTAAAAAGTACCTGCAACATGCGAGGTTCTCGACCTACTTTCGCGAAAGGGCCGCTGCCGAGCGCAGCTCTATAATGATCACACACAGCCGGTATAATAAACTCAACACACAATACAATTGAGTTACTAGCATTTGATAACTGTACGCGGAAAAAGGGTTTGGCTGGATTAACCAAATTTCTGGCGAAATATGGACGAACCTAGGAGATTCCGCTTGAAGTTAGCAGAATTCTGTTCAAGTTGAACCAAAAGTCTTGTTAACTTGGACACAGAATTCTGGCGACTTCGACCGGAATTTTTGATTCGCGCATATCTCGTGCGGGAGTTATGTCGATTCAGTCAAACCTTTTTCTCTTTCCGTGTACGTATTTGTTTTTGAATATATCAACGTAAAGCTGTCGATGAATTACCCATTTGACACGTTGTATCCCCCGCTCCTTTGAATAATTAATAAATAATACATCAGTAATTTGTGTACGCGATTAGGAAATCCTAATAACCCGGTTGCATTGCAAATGCTAAGGCCATTATGCCGGTCTGTGTACGCACAGCTTTGTCGTTGAACGCGCATAATGGATAATAGCAGGCGACTGTTACCACACATTGTGTAATTCATCGTAATACGCGTTAATATAAAGTAATAGCCACTAAATAAATGAAATTCGTATTTACGCTATCAAAACGAGTGAACAAGCAGCTGCTGAGCCAACGACAAGCCACCCATTAATTCTCAATGCGAGAGGTTGTACCGTAATAGCATTTCGTCTTAAACAGTCGCTCATTGGGAAGCCACTATGGTGGCGGTTTGTCTCAGGGATGTATTGCCCGTATAATCCTGCTTCCTGTAAAAAGTAACTGGAATTCGGAAATACGCTGGTATTTTCCGTTACAAAAAAGTATGATATGTATACGTTAGGACGTATTTTGGCTTTGACGTCACTTTTTTATATTTTATTTGTTTTATATTATTTTTTACGTTTAAACTTTTATCTCTAGACCACAATCAGATATCCTTTTGAATACTTAAAGTATACGATATAAAAATTGAGATTTTTGTCATTAATATTATTATTATTATTCTTTTTGTTATTAATATTATTTGGTGTTGTTAAATTATAAGAGTTTTGTAAAATTATAAGCTTACAATGTCCGCTATTGGCTCTTTTTGTCCATTATAATATCTTTTGAAATTATTTTTTGATTATCTTTTCTTCCGTGTACTAAAAATAGCAATATTATATATATTTACATAACGGTTGAAAATATTTCCAAATCAAATGACGTTTTATTGGCGTTAGAGACGTCATTTGATGTGATCGTGTTTAGACTTTAAAGTGGAATAATTTGTTATCCAGACTCTGATTCAATTTAATCCAAATTGATCACTTTTAGATGCAATAGAGATTAATCTCTAGTTTTTTTTTCATTATTATTTAGATATGGATCATAAGGTAATGGCCTTAATTGTGGATCACTTGAGTAACTTTCATACTCTCTTTTACATAAATTTTGGTCAAGCATTGAAAGGAATTGTTAATATTGATACAAGCGATAAACATGATATTTTTAAAGTAAAATTCTTAGACTTTAAATTAATTGATACTAAATTTAAAAATAAATAATTAGAAACGTGTAAATTTCCGTTATAGGTCAGCAAATATTTCATGTTCCTATAACGGGTTATACGAGATATCCAATTTTATATTAATAATATCTTAAAATTCACGTTGTATTTTAGGTTATCTAAAATAATATGTAGCACAACTTACCAGTTTTGTAAATCTATAAACCGAATGATATATATTTATTTATTTATATTCTAGATATTTTCCATCACCATTAAATCAGCAATGTTTCTAAATGTAATCTCAGAGCACGAGCGTAAAATAACTAAAGAATATAAGAAAATTATGTTTCAATCACAATTTCTCTTTAATAAAATATCTTCTTGATGTACTGATGAGTCCAAGTTGAGGCTTGACTATTGGGACCGTTTCACACTTAACGAAACTATTTCGCGCGAAGCGACGTGGCATAGTCGCGAGAAGGCCCGTCATTTGCGTGCTGTGGGAGCGTTACCCTCGCGTCGTCGAGCATTTTGCAAGTCCGCGTGAACCGGGCCGGCCGATATCGCGAACGTTATCGACGGTCCATTCCTTCAGGCCGCGAACGACTGCGTTGATCACCGGACGAGAATGCGCCCCGGTGTTCTCGCGTAAGAGTTGACAGGCCGTGCCACTCGAAAACGAACCACCGTTCGAGCACGCCGGCAGGCACGCTTAAGTGACTTTCGGTGTTTGGCCTTTGCACGCGGCGAGAGCCTTTTGCCTTCGCGACAAGTCCCGCGGCGCAACCGGCCGCGGAAGAAGTAGATGGAAGGCGGTGTGTGCGGTGGCGTGTCGACTCTCCTTCTCTCTCTCTCTCTCTCTCTCTCTCTCTCTCTCTCTCTCTGTCTCCTTGCCCGAGCGCGCTCCCTTCCCTGTGTGCACGTGTGTGTGTGTGTGTGCGTGCCACCCTCCGCACGGCGCGCACCGTAATTCAACGCTACCAGCAGATAGCTAAATCACAACGACAAACCGCCGGTAAATGCGCGAAACGGCGCTCGCGGTCCGCGAGATACGCCATGGAATAGAAAGCGACCGAGCCGCGTTTCACGCTCACCTTTCATGTTTGTCATTCCTCCGGAATTTGGACAGAACTGAGGGACCGGTCTCGAAACTGCAATATTATGCACGACACAAAGGATAGAACTTGCAGACGCGTCGGACAGTGCGGGATCGAAAATTCCAAATATAACTGTTTTTCTAAGGTAGAAGGGAACAGGGCGAAAAGAGGTCAACGAGTCAAGCGGGGGTGAATATCTATCTCTCTTCGCGGGTAACACAATCATATGCGCTGAGAAAAAAGATGCTTGAAAATTTATTTGTGGGATGTAAAGTTTATATTTCTGAGAGAAACAAAGTTTGTTCTCTGTGAAATAAAGTCTATTTCTGTGAAGATAAACTTTATATCCCACAAATACATTTCCAAACGTTTCTTCTCTCGCAGTGCGCAGACTGATTCTCAGGAATTCTTTTTTTCAGTGTATCTCTTTTCCATTTTTGTTCGCGTTCCTCACTTCACGCGGAAAATAATTGTCAGAAGACACACGTGAAGTGATTGAAGTGATTGGAGTGATTGCGCGAATGCGATTGACACGAGTCGCGAGAATTCAGGAATACGCGTTGGTCGTAGACGTGAGAAGTTGCAGGCAAGAAGGAAAAAAGGAAAGGAGGGGAGAGTTACTTACGAGAGACACATTGTCAGGTTTATGGTTGGAACACGCGACGAGCACACCGCCGGTAATGCGCGAAACGAGGCTCGCGAGCAACGTTCGGTCGCGGGACGAGGTTTAGCGTTCGAGGGGTGGCGAGCACGCCGAGAGCAACGGAGGGACAAGCGGCGAAGGTGGAGGAGGTAGGTCGGTCGCGCTTGTCGGTCGCGGAGGGTGGCGGCGGCGGCGGCAGTAGCAGCGGCGGCGACGGCGACGGCGGTGACGACGAGGACGAGGATGATGGTGGTGGTGGAGGTGGAGGGAAGGGAGGCAACGAGCCGCCGCACGTCGGTGGCTTCCGCGAGATGAACTTCACAGACGAGCAGACGCACGGTCAGCACGCACGCACACCGTCCCTGACGATAAGGGCTCCCGCACACAAATTTCCGCAACCGTAGACGTAAACTTAAGCTGAAGAACCAGTCAGGATACTGTTTTATCCTCGCGCACTCTGGAGGAAGACAGAACTGACGGCTGTGTGGAAAACTGATCGTTGTGCAGAAGTAACTAAAGTCCAACCGGTTGAAATTCTAGTTACTTAGTCTGAGTTCTAGTTACACTGTTATTTCTGTCTTCCTCCAAAGCAGAGATAAAGCAATATCCTGATTGGTTCTTCGGCTTAAGTTTACGTCTTACGTCTATGGTTACGTAGACTGTGGCCAAAATTTGTGCGCGAGAGCCTCAAGTTCAACAGAGCGACTCCGGGATGCTCGCGCCCCTTTGTGAGCGGCTTTTGAAGACGATCGCGTTTGACATTCGGCCCGGGACTCCGCTTGTTTTTCGATCGCTGATGCACGCAACGTGCGAACGCGACCGAATCTCTTTTCGCCGGCACGCCCCTCACCTGGCGCTTTCGTCGCGGATATCTTGGACGAAGACGGTGAAATGACCGAGGTAGCGACGAGCAGGGTCGACTCGCCTCCTTGGTCGGGTCTTCGTGACGCGATATGCGATTCTTTTGCTTCGGCCTGTCACCGTGGGACTCGCACCGTGTACACTCGATCATAATTATATAATAATCGTAATGACGAATGGGATGGATTTACTCTCGATGTCGTTCTTATCTCGGCGACGGCAAAAGTTACTGTTAATTAGCACGATTAATTTCAACCAGTAGCAATTATGAGGAAACTTTATTTTCTTCCGTCTTAAAAAATTCTTTTCTTAAATTCTTAAATTCTTTTCTTTCTTAAATTTTTGCCGTATTATTCAAAGCTTTCTATGGTTTTTGATTCTGCAATTAGCCATAGTTTTACAATTAGCAAGAATGATTATAAAGTACGTTTTGAAAAAAATGAAGATAAAAGTTTTATATATGATTGAAAAAGTGTAGACAGCACTCAGGTTCTTCGCAATCGTTCAAGAAGTCAAAAATAGTCAATTCTCTTTTTCAAAGGTATTGACAAGCTTAAACTTCAAGAATGAGTAAAAGAGACTCAACTAGTAAAAAACGATGCGACTTGTAGAAAATAAATACTGCTTTTTAATTAATTTTAGGCGCTCATAAGGCGCTTGTTTTTTTTGTTTTATGTAGAGAAACGTATGGATTAGTAAAAAAGCTCCGAAATTATAAAAATTTTAGGTTGAATAATTCTTGCCTAACTGTGGCCAATTATTTTAAGTAAAATAGCCATGCTTGATTCTCCTCCAGCCAATCTATCCCTGATACAAAGATACTCGAGTCGCCCGGTGTTTTTAGCAGTAGCCCGAGGCCGTTTCACGCAAAATCGTTAAGTGATTAAGGATTGACAAGAAAGCGACGTCAGAGAAACGCGCTCGTCGAAAACTCTTACCGATGCCTGTTCACCGGAGAGAAAGATCCCTCCCACCTCTGTAGCGGCAGAACGACATCCAACGAGAGAGAGGGAGAGAAAGAGAGGGTGAGCGAAGAAACACGCAGCCAAAACTCGTAAACGCGAACCCCTACGGGGAGTCCGAAGGGTGAAACGCCTCGCGCGTAAAGTACTCCCCACACACGCACGCACGCACACACACAAGCACGCTGCTACGTACAAGGTGTACTCGAGAATTTTCTGAGCGGACTAAACGAAATAACGAGACGCTGTGTAACGTGATCTTAATCGCAAAATTGACAAGATGCATTCGCAAGGGATTAGCGTCTGCGACCAAATCGTCTTTTTACCTTATCAAGATAAGAAGGACGCTGGATTTAGCGTACGTTAATAATATAAATTATATGATGCAAATTGAAAAACTCGTCGAACACGAAAGTGCAGTATCGGAGAGCGTTTCCGACTAAAAGATTGTAATGCAATCAGCTAGTTTAAATATTTGCCCAATCGATTCTCTCGACCGCGCGTAGGCAAATCGTGACAAAAAAAGCCGCGAAACAAATGAGGAGCTGGATGTATCTTTTACGAGCGCGCTCATCGATAAATTAGTAAAATTCTACAAAGATCGGGCCGTGTAAGTAAACGTTACGATCGAGGGGCGCGTAGACTCGTCTATTCGTAATTTCTTAGCCGAGCACACTTTTCCGACACCTTGTACACGCGCGCGTGCACGACACGCGTGTCGCAGGAACATCGACGGCACGGCCACCACGACGACGACGACGACGACGACGACAACGACGGCGGCGACGACGACGACGACGACGACGACGGCAACGGTGACGGTCGAGCTGTTCGGCCGCGTATACGTACAATCTAGATACTGTTTCGCGGCGAGGAGGCCCCGAAGGGGAAGTAAGCAGTATCTCTCGCACACCCCTGCGTCTCTCCGCCACCCTCTTGAAGGGAGGGTGAGCCACCCCGCCGGCTCGCTTCTCCAGAGAAGCCGGGTGGCGAAAGAGGGGCGGCGCGGGGTGAAGTGGGGGGCCTTCTCCGTCCGTCCGTCTCGTCTCGACTCGTCTCGCGTGACGGCCTCGTCAGCCGTCAGCCAAGCTCCGTCCGGATCGATACGCCTGCCACCCTTACGACCCCAACTTCCTCCACCTTCTACTGCGAAAAGCAATGCACCTACCGCCTCCGACCCCGCGTCCTCCTGCTGCCGCTCCCGTCCCGCTTCACCCTCGGCCCGGCGCGCTCTCTCTTTCTCTCTCTCTCTCTCTCACACCTCCTCCGCGCGAGCCTTCTCTCCCTCGCCGCGCTTCCTCCTCTCGCCCTCGGCTGCTGCCTCCTGCCAGCGCGCGCTGAGTCTAGTTGAGTCGAGTTGAGCCACCGGCCGGGTCAGAAGACGTCTGCTGCCCGGGCGAGCGACAGCTACCCCCCTGTCCCCCCCGGGGACCTCTCCTTGCCTCCCCAACCCCCCCGGGTTCGGCCACCCAAACACCCCCATTTTACCACCCTCTCCTCGTCCACCTTCGACCAACCAAGCACCCCCTGCCTTCACCCCGCAATCCCCCCCGTTCGCCCTCCACGACTCCATTCTACCGCGACGTGCCGCGAGATGGACAGCCTCGCCTCCGCGTCGAATCCGCACTACATACACATACACACGCGCACGTCCCCGCGTGTACACGCACACACAGACGCGCGCGCGCGCGCGCGCGCGTGTATCGCGGACTGCCGTCTCTCGCATTCCGGTTCAGTGTGTTGGTGAACCGCCACCGACGTTTTCTACGACCGTCTCTCTCTCTCTTTCTCTCACTCTCTTTCTCTCCCTCCTCCCGCCGCCTCATCCTCGTTTCCCTTCCTACGAAGCGCGCGTATCTCGAGTCCGCACTTTTCGCGAGTACTCCCACGATATCGAGCGAACTCTCTCTCTCTCTCTCTCTCTCTCTCTCTCTCTCTCT
>NW_022639501.1:758846-771640 GCF_010583005.1 Odontomachus brunneus | reverse complement strand
CTCTCTCTCTCTCTCTCTCTCTCTCTCTCTCTCTCTCTCTCTCTCTTTCTCTCTCTCTTCGAGCACAACGCTGCCGGAAACCATCGCCGCGTCATCGGTGCCGCGGCCCGGATGGACAATGGGTTCAACGGACGGTCGTCTACTTTTCGTGGACCCGAGACGTCGTTGACGTTACCCGGGGCGCGTTTCCTCGACGTTGCCTCTTTAGGGCTCGCGCGAATGCACACTCTAGGAATTGCCGCGCGTACGCGAGAGAGTGGGAAGGGGAAGGGGAACGTAAGAGGGAGGTGGAGGCGAACGATGTCGCGCGGGAGGAGGCACATTTGCTTTATTTCTTCCTTAGGTCGTTCTATTTCGCCGCCACTTCCACCGACACAGCAGAGATCCCGTACGATCGCGAGTAACTCGTCATCTCGCGCGCTCGACTCTTTATAGTTCATTTCAGCGCGACTCGCGTAATCTTCTGCTCGGAGGATCACCGGGAAAAATCCTGAGCGTTGCAATCCGATGCTTCATTAAGAGCCAACTTCGCCGCGATATTTTTTAAATTAAAAGTTGTATCGGAGATATATAGGCGTTTCTTCGCGCTTGGCACAGTAGCGGTGACTCTAGTAGAAATTGAACCTCGTCGGTGTCTAGATAATAAATTTGTGTCTAACATCATTGCTAGCCAGTATAATATAATGCTCGCTTCTCCTAGTGGCTAGATAAGCAAGTTAGCTGATGATTGGAGCAAAGTCAGAGTCTGAAGTTGAAGTCAGAAGACGAAAAGTCAAACTACTTGCCTGCTAACAAAGTAATTCAATTCTGCTTTTCGAGGTTTTTATGAAATTAATATGTCTTCAATTTTAATTTGCCATCAAACTTCTCGAGATGCTAGTGGCGATGTGGTAGCTTGTTGTATATTATATTTAGAATAAACAGAATACCTCAATCTGCTCTCTCAATCTTATTTGATATATAACAGTTAGAAAATGGCTAGATCACAAACCTGATTCTATATTTCAGTAAGTAATTAGCTAGTAACGAGTTAGAAAATTTTATCTAGCCCGTACTAGCTAGATACTAGTTTTTTACTCAAGCCAGCTAGTTACCTTTCTATACGGGTGAGTGAGTGAGTGAGTGAGTAAGAGAGAGAAAGAGAAGAGAGAGGGGGGAGGAGAGAGAGACGAATTCAAGTGTGATAACCGGCGAATCAAGTACGGTTCCGAATCCGCGGCAATTTTCAGGACGGAATAGCGGTGGCGGATTTTGTTAGGTAAGGCGCGAATCGAACAATAATTAAATTGTCTTTCTCGTTATAACCGCGCGCATATACTACGTGGCGCGCGTACTGGTCGCGCATATTAAAGCCGTATCTCTCAATTAGAGCCTTTGCTTTCGATCAGTACCTAATAAGGCGGCGTTTAACGACCGCGGACTCTCCGCGCTTCTTTCCTCTCCTTTAATATCAGCTTCATGAAGATTTCATAAAGTATAGTTGGTAATGAAAGTATTAAGTTCGCATTTGCAACTGACCCTTTACTCTTGACGCGCGCCGGGATATTATAATTTCTCATTAGACACGTGCGCTTCCGTGTTTTTTATTACACGGTGCCGCTTACGCTCTCGGCGAGAGCCACTGTTACTTCCAGATACGATCTGTTTCCGTACCCATACTTACACTAATGTTTAAAAGTAACGCCCGAGGCGCGTTGTGCACATCGAGTTAAACTCCATCGTGCAAGGTGGGGGAGTACAAGTTAAAAGCGAGAGGGGGGGGGGAGGGGCAGAGGGACGGGAGGAGCAGCAGCAGCAGCAGCGGGTGAATTGCGCTCCTCTTCCTCCCGAACGGTCGCACGGGGGAAGTGTGAAAAAGCAGCGTGTATATATATAGGTCAAAGGAATACGAATGGCGAATGAAGTTGACTGGAAGCACTCTACAATTCGTACGGAAAACATCGCGCGGCGCGATAACAGTTACACCGTGCCGTTACGCGTTATATTTGCCGCGTTGCTTTATTTGCATAAGCAATCGACTTTGCTAAGTAAAATCGTGAACGTACATCGAATATGCGCGGAGCTGCTATATCGCGTAACGCGCCGCTGTTTTTCGATACATATAGTCGCTTAATTTCGCTGAATGCAATTATGAGTATGCAATGCATCTCTCCTCTCCTGCCTCTCCCCGTCCCTCGCCGCCACTTCCGACGGCCCTTTTTGCCCGCGCCTCCCCGCGCGTCTCAGTCTCATGGTTCCTCTGTCGCGTATCTGCGCGCGTCCACGAAATGATGTTTGGTATTCAGTTTACACACGCATAAACAGTACGATTGATTGTTCGATACGTCGGGCAGGGATGCCGGGGGCGAGAGATGAGGGGAGGGGGCGAATGAAAACGTTAGCGAAGTTTATTCCAATGCTTCGCGCGATTGCGAAGCGAGGCGAGGCAAGCGGCGGATGGAAAATATTTGTGAAAATGTAAAAGTGAATGGGCTTCTCGCGCGAACCGCGCGCGCACGAAGCAAATGCGATTACCAACGGCGGGCTTATAATCGCCCGTCGCGTTTCTCTAGACAATGTATGCGACGATGCGGGCTCCCCTCTCTCTCTCTTTCTCTCTCTCTCTCTCTCTTCCTCGCCAGAAGTAATTAAAATTATTCCAATCTTTTTCTGCTCCTGCAATATTGAAACCGCATCGTTAGGAGGCACGATTTCCTACCTTCGATTTCTTTCCTGTCGAGCACCTCCTCTGTGCAAAGACAAAGATCCCTGATAATGAATCATTAGTAGTCGAGAGTCAATCGAAGATTAATTAATCGTTCGGATTCGAGAGCCAATTAAAGTTTCCCCGACAACAAACCCGGCCGGCCGGGCAGCTACTGGACGGTATAATGCACTCCGTATAGATTCCCGCTTGTGTTTTTCCCGCTTCGTTTCTTCGTTTCCGGTCGCGCGCTCGCACGAATTCATAATGACGCCGGGAGGGGGGAGGGCTTAATACCGGCAATTAAGACGCCCCGGCTTCGAATTCCGAACATCTTCGCTGCGTGGATTCGCGTTTACGGTTCCGCGCGTTTACGCCGCGAGACGCGACGGAACGCTCTCTTTATTATTTATTCCGTCCTACAATCCAAGGCGCGATGCTGCGCGCTCGACGTCAGCCCCGGTCGTGTGCTCAGCCCGGCGCGATTAAGGCAATCGATAATTTCATCGCGATTACTTGGCGTGCCTTCTCCTCTCGCCTCCGCTCGCGATCATCAGCGGTGTTTAATAACGACCGTCACGGAATGCCATCAAGTCGGCGGCAAGGTGGAAAACTCCCGCGCATTCCACCCCTGCCGAAGTCGCCGGCTTTGTTCCGCCGTGGCGTGGGAAACGCGAGCGACCGCGCGCATTCCGCTGTTCACTTTTCACCCGGACGCAGAAGTACGCAGTTGGCGATAAAAAATGTCGCGCCCGACGACGGATCCGACCGACAATGAGGTTTGGCCGCGAATCTGGAGCGAGACAGGGCGAGGGCAAAGGGGTAGAGCGACGACCACGTAGCGTGAAGAGAGAGATAGGTAGAGAGAGAAAGAGAGAGAGACGGCGGCGGCACGAAGAGTGGAACATATTTGGCACGCTGACAGTTCGGCGCACTTGTCGCTCTTCCTGCCAGCGGAAGGAGGCGGCGGACGCGCGGGCGAGATTCGTGGACAGGGACGGCGGCGGCGGCGGCGGCGGCGGCGGCGGCGGCGGCGGCGGCGGCGGTGGCGGCGGTTGACGCGCCGGCCGGCGATTGACAGTGACGCGGGGCGACGTTGCGCGCTTAGCCAGCGCACGTGTAAGCGTGTCTGAGGCGTGTAACGATGACGGTAGCGCAGACACCGCCAATCAATCAGCTCATTACACCGATTCAATCGATGTCGCCGACCCTGACGTCGGCCGGCCGCTCGATAATCGTCGCGTCGCGTCGCGTCGCGCTCGCCGCTTCCCGAACGCCCGGAATCCTCCGTCGCTTTCCGCCTCGAATTTGTCCTCGCTCGTTATGCCGCGCGTCCGTTCACCAGAAAGCGCGCCGCGACTTCGCCGCTATGATGGCGCTCAACTAGCAGACGCGCCGCGCCTTTGATCTTCATCACTTGCTGCGAACAGGTTCGTCTTGAGTGTCCTCTTGGTTTGGGCCATCGTAGATACATAGAACAGACCGCGCGCATTGCTGAAGGAGGAAGTCAACGCTAATAAGAAAGGGCGAGTGTTTTCCTTGCTAATTGTCCAGTCGGTAGGACCAGTGCGTCCCCTTTCCTTCGTTGTTAGCGTTTTTGAATGCACGGATTTTCATCGATCCGATCACAAGCCGAGACTAGCATCTTTTGTCAATGCTGCTTACTGATATCCGCCATTTTTCCGGACATTCCTCGATTATTTGCTGTCAGAATCTTTCTATTGGCAAACAGAGAATCAACAAAGAGAAGAGATGGTAAATAAAACTGTATATTTAGTAAAAAAAATTTAAATTAAAATTTGTTATCGAAAACCCGCATAAATGGAGCAATTGTAATGGAGTAGAGGGTAGTAAGAGGATAGAGAGTAAGCAATTGTAATGGGTAGTTTCTAAAACATAGGATATTAGCAGTCCAGGGTTAATGGAGCGTTCGAGCCTCTATCTTGCCTACCAGCCTTGTGATTGGCTAGCAGAGACTTATGACGTCATTAATCGACCCCGGATGGATGGAAATTCGTGCATTTGAAAACACCATATGTTTCATTCTCTTTTTTGTTTCTCCTACCTACCTCGGCCTCTCTTGGAGTGCTGTGCAACGGAGAAAGCATTTGATTTAATACGTATCTCTGTTCTCCGATCTTGTCATCAGCAGTCCCGTAAGAGTGCGCAGTCAATTTTGTGTTTATGACTCTGCGATTTTTACATGCACATTCATCTAGCGGACATATTCATATGCGTTTATCGCATATTATATTTCATTGGTGAAAACCGCGGAAAGGAAGAAGAGAAGGGTGGCGTGAAAGAGAGGGAGGGAAGGAACGCGCTGTGCGACGCGCGAACGGCGATCTGACCGATAAATCGCGGTGATCGGCCGTACTCACTTCGTTCACTCGCGGTATTCCAAAAGTTGAGCAACAAAGTATCGCCGAGATTAATAACTCCTCCTAGTTCCGAGATAATCGATCGAACCACGCGCGTTCTACGCCGACGCGCGCGAGCGCGCTCGTCTAAATCTAATATTGTTTAAAAGTGCCGCCAGCGCGGCGCAGCAATAAATACCTATCAGCCGCGTTCGGTAATTAATAACCAGCGTCCGCATTCAAAAGCCACCGGAGTGCCGTACAGGTCGAAACACGGCCGGACCGGGAGGGGTCAGCCGGAACGCCCGTGTGATCCTCCGTAGCCTCGTATCCACTTCTTTCTTTTTCCTTTTTTTTTTCTTTCTTTCCCCGCGCCATGACATACGCTGAAAATTATTGCCGTCGTCCGCGCTGTCCCAGCGCCCTCCTCCCGTCCCCCGACCTCCTTGCGCCCCGTGAACGAGTCAGAGGCGATCCCCGGCCTCCCACGATACGGCACTGACGCCATCGTGGAGATGGGTGCCAGAGCTATCTAAGGGGTGATTTCTAATTTATGAGACTGGAGCGATGTGATGAACAGACGTCATAAAGCATGTCGCGCCCCGCGTCTGCAGCCTGCCATACGCCCTCCCCCTTCGTTGCTCCCCCCGCCGGCGCGCCCCGCACGCCTCACCGCCACCGACGGTACTCCTCGCCCTCGACCACCCCTGTTATCGCTGCGCCTCCCGAGTTCACCCGCTCTCCTCCGTCCCGCGGCCCCCAGCGGGCCCCCGCAGACCTCTTCCACCTTCCAGCGAACCCTCCTTCCAACGACCGACACCCCCAGCCCGTGATTTGTGGCCTCTCGAATTCTCCTCGCGAGCTCTTCTCCTTCGCGAAACTTGAATTCCCTCCTCCTCTTCGTCCTCCTCCCTCTCCGCCTCTCTCGCTTCTTCCACCGTCCGCCTCTCTTCGTCAACGTTTATGGTCGAGCGTCCATCGGGGACTCACGCTCGAATCCATTCCAGTGACCGGATGAATTCTTTTTTTTCCTCGTATGGACGGTGCCCGTACATTCTCCTTCGGCGACGGCGGTACGATTCGATTGCCGTGGAGCGCGTGATAATATGCGGTGAAATTCCTAAGAGTATCGCCGCGACTTTAGTGGGCAATTAATAGCGTTGGAAATAACTACGCGATAGCGGATGCGAAAATGAGCTCAACACTTTACATCTACGTTAGACAACCACCTCTGCGTGAATTGAGTGCAACCGTGTGCGCGTGACGTTCTTGTAAGCGGTGAATCGAAATTTCGGTTTTTTGTTAATCCTGCAAATTCCATCGAACTTGGAGAACCAATTTTGAGTAATTTCGGGATATAACGTTACGTAGGATATTGAGCTTTTCTCCATGTTGAAGCATAAAAAATCACTTAAGAATCACTTGATGCTCGATTAGCCCATATTCTGCTTGTATCTAATTTATATTTTTGATTTCTCTCTCAATGAGTATGTATTTTGCTGTAAATCATGCAATCTACACGATTGCACAAGTGAAATATATACCATAAGTAAATATTAAAATAATTTAATAACACTGAGGAAAAATGTTTGGTACTTACTCATAACTGTAATTACACAGAAAAATAATTACTATAAATTATAGCAAAAAAACTGTTTATTTGAATTAAAAATTATGATATAATGTTAATGATGATAACCTTATATGTATGTTCAAGCTACCATTTTACTGTAAAGATATAGCTGGGGGAAAAGTAATCATAACTTTGGTCAGATCAAACAATTTTTTTTCTCAGTGAAAAATGGAATGGATTCACTGAGAGAAAATTATATTAAAATCAACAAATATTTCCTTGATGGGTGCCATTAACATATTTACTTAAATCTACATTCTTTTTATTTAAATCAAATATTGTTTACCTGATTTAAATAAACAATATTTGGTTTAAATAAAGAGAATGTAGATTTAAATAAATATGTTAATGGCACCCATCAAGAGAATGTTTGTTGATTTTAATATAATTTTTCTTTCAGTGTAGATCGATCGACAAACATTTGCCTTTTTCATAATCTTTTTATTATTTCTTCATCTATATTGAAGATTTTGGTAGAATTTAAATATTCGAAAGATTGAGAGGTATTGCAGATCACCGCTGCATCTTGCGTCTTGTACTCCGTCCTGAAGTCAGCTCCTGGAGTTGTCCTCATGGCCAGCCACTGAAACGTTCCTCGCGAAAGTACAGATCGATCGCGGCCTTAACTAATGGTCGCGCATTAACCGACGACGATCGTCGAACGCCACGGGCGAAACTTTCAACATTTACCATCCTGAAAATTCGAATGGTTTCAAAAGCCCGCAATGTTTTCAAAACATTCATTGTTGATCTCGTTTGGCTTCTGAATGCACGCGTTATTATGGCGAGCGACGATTGTTGACGATAGACGATAACTTTACCCTTTTTGCTTATTGTTTTTATACTCTTTCTCTCTCTCTCTCTCTCTCTCTCTGTCTCGTACGGTGCGTATCTTTCTACGATCGAGTCATTACACGTCGAGCCGACGAGGGACAAACATATCGCGACGTGGAGCGCGCGCATATCGATATATACGTTAGCTATCATACAGTTCCCATCGGGTGTCTGGAATATTTACGTCGGTTATTGAGGTATCTAATCGGACTCTCGTCGGCATCGCGTTATTCAACACGCGTTTCTTCAATCGAGCCGTATCTATGCGAGTGTCAGTGCCAATGTCAATGCCATGAGTGACCAACCGGAACGACAGAGTGGCTGGAAGTAAGATGCTAAATCGAGGAGCCGGGACGGAGGATGCAGGACACTGGGATGAAGGTAGCGGCATATTATATATTTCCAGGTATGTGTCGAATCGTTCGTTATGTGGGATATTCCCAAATGTTATGACGAACTTATTCGGAATAAGTACCTGAATCGAAGTTTAGAATCCACTTTATATATACGTAAGATTGATATTTATAGTTTGTTATTGTTATCGATAGATAACCTCATAATTTTATAAATCTCTAATTACTTGTTTTTATCTGCTATTTATTCGGTGCAAGAAGAAATTACTTGCTATTTATTCCATGCAGCCAAGCAGCCGAATAACGCTCGCTAATATAAAATTGTAGTTAATTATGTTTTTAATTAAAGCTTGTAAATAATTCGTAACTATGAATACCGGTCCAAGTCACGCAAGTGACGATTTGCGCTTCTAATGATGCTTCAACAAATTTCATCTTGAAGTTGCCGACATCTACTTTTTGCTACTGTTTTTCCTTGTTATTGTTGTGTTGAAACCAAATTGAAGTCTCTATCCATGTTTACACGAATCTTTATCTTTACAACTACTTCTTATTTTTTCTGAATCCATATTCGGAGTTTTCAACGTCAAAAATAAGAAACAAACACAAGAAAACCAGGAAATTATAAGGAAAGTTTGTCGTTTTATTTATGCATTAATACTATTGCTTACCAACATTAGTTATTTAATATTTGCCTATTCCGCGCATATTCTATCTACAGTCCACTGCATGATTAATATATGATAATGGTATGATAATGATTAATACGTTGTTTATTGAGCTTAAAAATAGTTGTTAAAATAGGAATTAATTAAGTGTGGATAGAATATTGAGAGATAATTGAATATTAAATAGCCTAAACCACCTGGGATTATTACAAAGTGTGAAGAGGATGAAATCAGGGGAAGAAAGCGAGTTGTTTAGGTTTTATAGTAGTCTATATTTACTACATTCTGTAACAACTGTGCAAAATTGGTTCAGATCAGTCAAAGGATTTAGGAATTTACATAGAAACGTACATAGATAAACAGACTGACGAACATTCTATTTTATTATACACGGAAAAAAAAGATTTGCTAATATATGGGCAACTAAAAATATTAGCTGCAGGAGCAAATTTTCTTGCTTTTATAGCAAAGTTATCTTGCTTTCATAGCAAATCTTTTAGCTATTACAACTAAATAACTTTGCTATGAAAGCAGGAAAATTTGCTCCTGCAGCTAATATTTTTAGTTGTCCATATATATTAGCAAATCTTTTTTTCCGTACATATATTTTATATACATACATTTTATGTATGTTATATACATACATTTTATATATATCTTAAATAAATCCTTTAAGCTTCAACATGAAAAAAAATGCAGCAAGTAACCGCCTATCAAATGTAGGACAATAGTCTGTGTACTGTTACGTCTCGCGATTCTCCATGAATTCTTTAAGTTTGTCGAAACTCGCAGGATTAGTGTAGAATGAAAAATTCTGTGTCTCTCGAGTGTACATTAATTAATGGCTGTAATTCCTTTCGTTTCTATAATTCATTTAATAAGAATTTATTGAATAATCAATTTGCTCAATAACAGAAAGAGTCTTTTTCGATAATAATTTACACGACCGAGTTCGCGCGACTAAAAAGGATTGATTGTGTCAGATATTTTTTTGTATCTCTCGTGAAGCTTTTATTTTTCAAGAATGGTACCTTACAGTGAGCGTCAGACGTCGCGCCAGTTTTCACCTTAATTTTCTGCTGATCTACGAGACAGGATATATTTGTCGAGTGACCTTAATACGCGTGCCTGAATATACCGATGTCTCATTGCGCGACTGTCCGTCACAATTGACCCGCGATCAAGCGCCACTGCATTTTATATATATCAATATAAGAGATCGTACAGACTGGTTATTATTCTTCGTCTTGCGCCCGCGATCTGTCCATTTTCTCTATTTATTGATAGAAAATTTCAACCGGATGCGAGTTTATTAAATTGTCTGTATACTAAAGAAGACCCGCGAGACGTCGAGGGCATTTCGAAATCAAGAATATCAATTTGGCGAAAGATAAATATGTTAATTCTACAGACGCTTCGGGGTTAAATGTAAAACAGTAATATCGCATATGTATAAGCTCGAAAACAGAAACTGTCGCGTGAACTTTTGGCCAATTGCTGACGGTGTGCATCATAACTTCTTGTGCATTTTTCATTCAGCTTAAAAATTTACTGTAATAGATTTGGGGATGAATGTCGCGTTGCATCGCGCGAATGCATACGACGGTGCGTGTTTGTGCTCGCATCTCTTTAGAGTATCGATTGTACCCGTTGTCTTTTCGTAGCACGACAGGATCGCGCGCAGAGTATATATTTATAGATAGTATAGCTAAATCTATTCGCAGACGAACTGAACCATGCGGCGTCCTATTATCGTGAAAGGTTGCATGAATTATTTCGCGAACGATCATTGCTGACTGCCATCTAGACAGACCGCCAATAATACTCGTTCTCGATTAACAACTAACGCCGAGCCAACTTAGGAAAATCGAAGCCAGACGTAGCAACAAGATATATCAGTTACCGATAAATTGCCATAATTTCAACTTGGATCGAAAGCGAAGTCTCTTACGACAGACCGCGTTTGTTGATCGCTGCGCTTACGTGTGCTTTTCGAGCATGTATGACTTAAAAAATCGATCCACGCTAGGCGGCTGAGTCTGTTGATTATGATTATAATTACAAGTCTCACACGGCGTTTCGTGACATCACATACGTTGCATCGCGTTAATTGCATCATATCGCCTACGTCAAGTTTTTTTCTACACGGAGAGGATTTTGTGATAAAAATTGTCATAAAATTTTGAAATCGAAGAATAGATCGACATTCTGCAATGATTGACTATCCTTCAAGAATCATAATTTTATGAGTTCGATCATTCTTGCATGACTACTCTAATAGTACGTAAATTTTACAGTAGCTTTAAAGTATCTTGAGTCAAATGTAGGAACATTTACTCCCTTATGATTGATTAGATTGCAATTATATTTACGGACTACAATGATGAAATAATAATTCATATAAAATCAGTAAAATTTACTCAATACAATAAATGTCAATAAATGTGTCAATGAATGTATTCAAAATTTAGCACGCATTTGACTCATATAATGTAAGTTAGAAATTTATGGCACATTTATTTAAAATTTACATCATGCAATAAGTGAAAACAATTTACTATTTTGACTCATATTTATCTTATATTTTCCTTATATCAAGATTATTTATATTTACCTCATATATCTCTTACGTCATAATTATTTATTAATTTGAATTAATTATCAAATATAGTATGGTTTTGTAAATTTGTTTCTTTTCCGGTAGACTTCCATCACAATCACAGTATATGATGATTTATTTTTAACTACAAATTAACTACAAATTACAAATTTATATAATGCCGATCAATATATTGATATATCGATAAACATCTGTTTGCGTCAAATTCACATAAAATTGACTATTCGAAATAGAGAATAGGTAAATGTGAGGTATATTCATAACAAATTTATTGTGACATTATTATAATGAAGAATTTATTATTATAATAAAGAATTTAAATCTCACGGCATTACATAAATTTTCAGTTCGTTTCAGATGAATCTATTTAACTTCCTATATGTATATAAAATTACCATAAATTGGACAAAAATTAATTATTACACACTGTAATCGTGATGAAAGTCTATCGGGGAATATGTGGCTAATTTAAGAGAATTTATATAGAAAAAAGAAAAGACTTGTGATATATTTTTTCCATGTACAAATAAATATTTGGAGTTGAAGCATCTTATTCAGTTTGTTATATTTTAACGAGTGCGCCGTCCGTATCGATCCTCCGGCGAGTTAACGAAAATAAAGATTCTGTCTTTGTGAAAAAAATATGGGAAACTAGAACTAGTCCTCCCGACTGTTTTAAATTCTGTTTAATCTTTACAACGCTGGCAATTTTTATCCTTTCTCAGACCGCGCTCGTTCATTCGGCGCACACGATGATGACGAGTGGATGTAAGGGATTTTGCGCGATGTAGTCCGTAATGTGTGACGACAAGTAAGCGTCGAGCGCTACACACAAGGCGATAATGTTACGCGGGGATCACGTGAAGTGTGAAAACGCGCGAAAAGCGAGGTGGCGTCGAATTTACGCGCAAAGTTCACCGGCGCGAAATCCACCTCTCGCTCGCGTCGGCCGAAACATCCACGCGCACCTCGCGACCGCTTCACGCTGGAATCCGTAGCAGAACGCGATCCGCGACGGATGGACGGTGCCGACGAGTCGAAGAAACGGAAATTACGTAAACGCGCGGCGCACGCCGACTTCGCCCTACCGTCACGGCGCCCCGCACCCGGCGCGACTTTATGCCCACGAAAATCTGCCGAGTAATCGACTCTAACATGACCGTAACATCGTGCAAATTGTCGTGCTATACCGCGCGCCCCGGTGCCGGCCACTCGAGACGCGATGAAACGATCGGATCACGAGGCAGGCAGGTATCATCGAGGCAGGTAGTCGTCGGCCTGGCGATTTGGGAGCGCGAGGGGGCACGGAAAGACGTTCGATGGGGGTGTGGGGGGAGAGGGGGGGGTGGTGGTGGAAGAGGAGGAGAGAGGGGGAGAAGGGACGGTTTGAAACGTGCGGCGCGGCCCACGGAACCTTTGTGAAAAATCGTGTTATAACCCTAATTTAATTTTATGGCCGGCATTACGGCGGATTGTGTTGTATATCGGGGCCCGGGCATAATGGCCGTATATGGCCGCGTATAATAATGGTGAAAGAGCGAGCGAGAGGGACGGTGGCGGGGGCAGGGGGGAGGGGGGTTGCGCGAACGAACGGATAGAGAGGAGAGAGAGTCGACGATCGGCGATGCGGAAGGGCGGGCGGA
>NW_022639501.1:749080-758789 GCF_010583005.1 Odontomachus brunneus | reverse complement strand
GGGGGGCGAGGCTGCGGCGGCAGGGGCGAGGAGGGGCAGGAAAGGGGCTAATAATCAGTTGTAACGCGAACCGTCGTAAACCGCAAAACAACGAGAATCGAAGGGAGGGTGTGGGGGAGACAGAGAGAAAAAGGAAACGCGGCCGGACAGCCGCGGCGCGGCGGTGGCGACGGCGGAGGGCAAAGAGAGACTGTATGTTTATATTTAAGGGTTGCTGCAGGAGCAGAGGGAGGGAGTATCATTATCTTGGAAATGGAAGGAGAGCGCGGAACTTTTTCGTCCCGCGCGTCTATCCTGGTTCTATCTTCACTCTCTTTCACTCACTCACTCTCTCTCTCTCTCTCTCTCTCTCTCTCTCTCTCTCTCTCTCTCTTTCTGTCTCTCTGCCCCTAGTACTCGTTTCGACTTACGGTCTCCTCGATAGCCGTCAAACGTGACCACTTGGCGCCGCCAATCGTAAAGCTCGCCCGCCAATCAAGCCATGAGGCGTCCTCTCCGGCATGACCGACCTCGCGAGCTACGTATAAATTATAATTACACAGTACGAGGTTTAAACAACGTAAAACGTCCGCCGATCTCTAAAACGAACGCTTTTTCCCATCTGCCTCTCTCCTCTCTCTCCCTTCCTCGTGCGCGCTTTTATCCCCGCACACGTGAACAATCTCTTTCCCGCGGCTTCTCCCAGTTCCATCTTTATTCCGGCTCGTAAGAAAGCCTCTTCGCAAACGCCTATATTATCTCGCTTATTACGTCGCCATTAATAATTAGTTCGCAAGTACTTTTACACTGGTTCCTTCATTTATCAAACGTAATTGGCACCGACTCTTTGCGGATTTTTAACGACGATGGATGATCTCCGGTGGTTCCTTATACGAGAATAGAAATTTCTTTTAAAAAGAACTGCGTTTTTAAGGAGTTTATTCCAATAATTGCGCGCGCTGAAAATTATTAAATTATTATTTAATTATAGTAAATTTAACGCAACATTTTTTTTATCGCGGCAAAACACACATAGTTAAAATTTTATACAATTTATCTGTGCTATTCGTGAGAAATTTAGCACTGAATAGCGCTGTTTTACACATAATTTTATGATAGGAGTAATAGTAGGTGACTATTGTTCAAATATAACTCCGTAAAAAATATTATATCCAAATGAAAAAACTTACTTAACCAATTAAATGTATAAAAACGTAATTTTGTTGAATAAAAGTAATAAATTTGCGAGTAGCTTTTTTGATGCATCACTAGAAATACGCCCTTTGAGTGCCCTGAAGGTACGCACCTGATGAATAAACTCCTTAAATCTTACAAGAAGATAAGGGCTAAAGTAATGAATGCGAGAAGAGTGAAAGGAAAGACCATATTCGTTGCTCCGCATTCATTTCTTGTGACGCGAAATTTTTTTAAATTTATTTTCATTCCGTGCTTTTTTCTACGCGCGGCTCTCGCGCTGCACTTCTTTGCTTGAAAATATTCCATCGTTATTTTTGCATTTTATTTTCAACAGTAATCCGTACTATCTCGATTTAACTTGGCTTTACATCTAAAGAAGCCTGGGGAAGACTCAAAACTCGTAATATATGTATATATACATATACATATATGCATATATATAACATGTGTGTGTGTATACATACATATACATAATAATACGTAAGTGTATGTGTGTATATTATATATGTATATATAAAATAAAATGTCTGTTTATATATTCTCTATGAACTCCTATGAATCCTTTGACCGATCTGGACCAAATTTTGCGTAGTTATTCTTTAGGGACCTTGCGGAAAATACAAGCTACATGAAACCTGATACACACTTCACCCCTTCGCCCTGATTTCATCCCCTTGACACTTCGTGATAATTTAAAGTTTAGATGTCCTTGATGTAAGAAGCCTGGACAACGCCCGGCTTAGTTTAAGCCAGTACGCGACAAATATTTCTCTTTACCCCACTGTGCTGTGACGCAACGTACGAAGGCAGCCGGCGTGTTCTTACGAAACTCTCAGTTTCCAACGCATCGATCGCGCGACGGCCGTGAAAACGGCCGATAAACTTGCCGCGTCGCGACTGTGAATTTCAGCTGACGTATCGCGCCTGGCGTGCACTTGCAGATGCACGATTCTTCTTAATTATGTGATATCCCTGGCTCTCTCTTTCTTCCTCTCTTTCTCTCTCTGCCTATCTTCTCTCTTCCTCTCTATTTCCCTTCGCACACACACACACACACACACACACATATCACAATTTATATAAAATAATCTAAGCTCATACGCCAAAGATACGGCGCGTCACATTTGACCTTTTTCGTTCGCGACCTTCTGGTACTCGACGATAAGTGGTTTCCGCGCGCGGAGGGCAGAAAAAGATGGCGACGGTTGCCAGCGTCTTCGGAGAGCGCCTTCCCCGGCGACCTTCCAGCAGCGGTCCAAGAGCAGCATCATCGCTCGCGTCGGGGGAAGGAAACCGTGGCGCGAAATTACTATAATACGTCGCTCGTATCGGCGTCGGGACAAGAGAGCCGCGTATATTCCGTTATTATTATTGATCGGCTCGGGCCGATATTAAAGTGGCCCGGGGGGCCATTCTCTATGTTTACGCCGGCTCGTCCGAAAAAGCATGAAATTACTGATAATCGGTGTGAGTGCCGCCACGCGGCTATATACGACGCGCCCTTAACGATATCCCCCTAGCGCTATAATCATTCGCGTCGCCACTCCCTCCCACCCTGCATACTTCTATCCGCGGAATCACTTCCTGGCTTCCTCTGTCCTTCGTGTTCCTGGAGGACGCGCCACTGTCCCTTTTGTTGCGTCCGCCACTTCTCTGCCCGCGAGAAGGGTTCGAGCGAAACGAAATTTCAGTTTTGCCTCCGATGACTCGACTTTACAAATCGCCGACGCGTCACATAAATACAGAAAGTATTGATTTCTGCGCTTTGTTTATAGCGGGGCTTTGAAACTTTTATGCGGTATCGAAAATATACGGGCACGTATCCGTCTGACCGTAAAGAAGCCGCGTATACTCATCGCGTGTAATCACGAGGTGTCGCGCCTTGTGGACGTAACGACGCGATGTACGCTGCATCATGTTGCTGTTATTTTTTTGGCTACTTCTCAACGACTTCGCGACACAATCTACTGTGATTCTTACCAAACTTAGTACTCCTGTTACTCCTCAGGAGTTGCTCGGATCCGGCACGAGACGTCGCGACGTGTTGGTGCCACTTGATTATAGCCGTCGGTATTGATGCGATTTCAACGAATTTAACGTTCTTGGCGACAGAATAGACACGGTCCCTGAAAGGAACGCTTTATTTGCGGGTGCAATTATGCGATAATTAATATAACTCGCGTTCTACCGCGGCCCGGATTGAGCTCGCCAAGAATAAAGCGCTTTAAACGATGCAGTTATCGCAAATCGATATGGCTTAACTTTGGACTTCCAAGTTTGAACGGGGGTTTCGGCCAAGCGCGGGGAGAGGCGTGGGTCGCTTAGCGCTCGGCACGCATCGGACCCTTACGAGCAGCCGCTCGCTTTTTCCTCGATCACGAGGGAGCGACTCCGGGAAAATAAAGTATGGGCAAAAAGAGGTATGTTAAGAGAGAGAGAAGGACAGGACCAGAGAAAGAGGAGAGAACGAGGATACACATCGTGCGTGTACACGCGTTCTTCCACGCGTATTCCCGCGAGCGAACAAGGCGGCAGGGTCAGGCCGGGTGTAGGCAGGAGTTCGACTTCGGCTGCCGGCCGCCGTAAAAACGTCAATTAAAGTGTTTTATTTGATCCTTCGTTAGAACGTTGAAATGGAATTTTGATTTATGGCTGCGCCGCTCTCTCTCTTTCTCTTTCTCGCTTTACTCGCTCTCTCTCTCGCTCTCTCTTCACCTCTTTCTTTCTCGCTCTCCCTCTTCTGCTCTCTGCGCTCTCATCTCATGCGTATATACGAGAGCGAGGAGCGCGCACACGCGTAAATAAAATAAATAGGAGGCTATAATTAGTCGGCGGGTACCGGCCGGCCACTCCGCCGCGATCGGTATACACGACCGGTTTTGTGGGGCTCGGTTAAGTTCGACAAACAAATTCCTCGACTCGCTTTACGCCGATCCTCAGAAAATTCGGGCCCAAGAGCCGGAGACGCGCCCGCCGTCCGATCCGCGATTGAGTTCGATTGACAAGGGAAGTTCGTGAAACGGAAAATTCCAACAAATTTGAACTTTTGCAGAAATAAAGTATATATGAACCTAATCTCTAAGTTATTTCTTATTTTGGCCACAAAACAGTTGAAAGGATGAAAACATCTGTTCAAAGAAAATCGAATTTTTTACATTTTTGCTAATATTTCTGGAACTATAGGAGATATTGGAAAAAATGTTAAATACAAAATTTTATAGTATATAATTATCTTTACCAATCTGACCAATAATTAAAAAAAAATATTTTTTAATCTTCCATCCCATCCCCTACCCTCACTTTTGAAAAATTTTATAGCTCTTTAAGAATAAAAGATTTTCTTAAGATCTTTAAGAATAAAAGATTTTCTCAAGATCCACGTGCATGATTTGCCGGTGGTAATTTTTAAAAGGGTGAAATTCACTCTTAACAGCAGGTGTCGCATATATGTGATTTTGGCTGCCAGCGGTTCGGCTCTTATATAATAAAAATAATATCATTATGTTATATAATAAAAATAATATACGTGTGTGTGTATGTATGTAATCCCGTAATCTCGTAATCCCGTAATCTTGGACGAAAATGTTGCGCTTGCTCACGATTGGGTAAATGAACTTCATATACGTTACACTGAGAGAAAAAAATAGTTGGAATAACTATAATCTCACTATATTTTATAGTTCGTTTTGGCCTCAAACATATATTTATAGTTCACCTAAACATGAAGATATAGTAGAATGAACACAGATTTATAGTCACCATCTTATTACTATATATATATATGGTAAAGCACCTTTTGGGAATATAGTTACATATACCTATATTTGCCAAATATTCCAATTGTATTGACTATATAAAATAGTTAATTTCTCTTACCATTCAATATTTGCCACCTTACCATATTTTTTATTTCAAATAATTATAATTCTTGATAAAAATTTTACACGGGTCAGTTATACTATACTTATATTGTAAATATTACAAATATTATGGTAACATTTACTGTACAAATTATATTCCTAACTATAATATTTTTACTATGCTATTATAGTTCCAAATATCATACATTTTTCTCTCAGTGTAGAGAAAGAGGACTTTACTACTTACAATGAGTAACTATTTACAACACTCTCTTTAGACAGATTCGTTTGAATTTCGCGCAACCGCTCGCTAAACGTCCGCTCATCTCCGTAGTCCGTCAACGACACTTGTCAGCTGTTGTTATAACA
The DNA here is from genome assembly GCF_010583005.1 of Odontomachus brunneus. Lineage (NCBI taxonomy): Eukaryota > Metazoa > Arthropoda > Insecta > Hymenoptera > Formicidae > Odontomachus > Odontomachus brunneus. The sequence goes on along the minus strand of NW_022639501.1, from coordinate 753,384 downwards.
TTGTCAGGGCTGAGCTGAGCGAAGACAGCTGATCACTCATTTGTCAAAAACGTCAAACACGCGGCAACCTTTTAAGGCGCAACGATATATTAAAAAAAAATGTTTTTATATATTATAGATATAATATAGATATAGATTTATTTCTTCTTTTCGAAGATTACAAGTGTATATACAATTTTATTATTTTGGAATGTATATACTTGTACATATAATCGTCAGAAAGAAGACTAACTTCTTGATTTGAAAAAATATTAAAATATTTTTTTATATATGTACATATGTATATGTCATAAGTTTTACCATATAAAAAAATTAAAATATATTAATAGATTATTTTATATAATGGTCATAATATTGATATTTTTCGTAAAAATGTCCAAAACAATAATATTCTTTATACTATGTGCAACGTATAAATGCCTGTTTGCCAAAAACACTGCATTTTGGAATTTCCTTGTGCTCTTTAAAATAGCAAAATTCAACTGTATTACTAAATTTATCAGGATATATCGATAAATAACCGCTTTTATACCAAGCATATTTGAGTAAACTTCGAAATTTTTTAGAAGAATATTGATTATATATCAAGGACTTTAATTTTATGATATTGTTTCGCGAATGTAAGTTTATATTATAATTATTCAATGTAATAGCATCAGAGAAAGTTTGAACAGAATTTTTCAGTGTTCTGAAAGGTATATGTCATCATTATCATGCATCATTCCAAAGGTTATATGTGTCATCAACGAGTCTTTAATGTTATTCTGAAATATGATGGCACATGTTTCACTTATACGTTTATCACAGTCGGAGCGTGCACTATCAAAGTACTACAAAATGATGCGCATATATGCAAACAGAGAAAACACATCTTATGTTTGATGACATCAATCTGATATCGTTTAATTTATGATTTAAATAAAAATATCTAGATTTTTCTCTTTGTTACTATTTTCGTTAAAGAATTTTGAGAAAATATATGATAAATTACATCTTATTTGTCATCTAATTTGTTATCTATTTGTCAAACGAGTTAGAAAAAATATTATAGTTTAAATGGATAAAAAATTTTTATATTTTACCAGGAAATTTTTTCGAGTGTATACAGTACTTAAAATGCCATTCGAATGATTACGTCACACCACGAGGGAGGAGGAGGTGAGTCCATTAGCTTGCGTGACTGTCTGTGGTGGCAGGAAATAAAGACTATGGGACATTTATGTCACACTTATATCATATATCAAAATTTTTGTCTGGAAATATTATACTCTATGAAAAGAATTTAATTTTGTCTTAATAACCAACAGTTTATTTTTGAAATATTTATTTTTTTAAAGACATTTTTTTTCTACTAACAAAAGTTACAAAATAAAGAAATTGATCTGATCATTATTTCTAAGAATTATATTTGTATTTTAGAAAAAAAAATAGCGCGGTGCAATAATTCTTATTCGCAATGTGATTATAAGCTATTTTTTCTTATTCCATGTGACGAAGAGATAATTTCACGTGTCACATAATATTGCAGGAAAGCCCAAATTTTGTGACGAAGTGCGACGGAAGGGAGGGAGGAGGGATTAAAAGATACTCAAATTTCGCGTGACGTAATTGTTGAATGGCCCCTAAAGGATTAAATCGTACAAATTTCATTCGGACAGAAAATGAAAGAGAGGTGAGAGAAAATTGGCGAAAGTCAATCGCGCATCGCGAGGAGCGCCACGCGCGTGGGAAATCGATCCCACTTGCGTGAATATCATACCATCGAAGCGACGAACGGCGCGCGCGGTGCGCATTCCCGTGGAATTCTTGCGCCCGTCCGTCGCGGTGTCGCTGGTCGATCGATTTATTATCGTGCGAAACGGCGCGCATTCAGAAGGGCGGCGAGGCCGGCGAAATAACACGTGCGCGATCGTGCTGCGGCGCGACGCGACGCGACGCGACGCGACGCGAGCGAATGACCGAGTTAAGTGAAGAAGAGTCGCACCAGCCGTCCCGCCAGCCGGCCATCCAAATGTTATTGTTTATTGTGGCCGAACGACAGCTTGATTTATCATGTGAGCCGGCCATATCCATGTGTGAAATAGTGGCATAATCCCGTTGATTTGTGGCGACCATTGTTCGCATCGGCACTCCGCTGAAGGCATTTTTTTTTGGTCCCCTTTGCTTTATTTCGGATTATTGTCTCTTTCGCATCGTCCCGACGATTTCCACGCGCATTTTTCGCCCGTCGTTTACGAAACGCGTTTAGAGATCGCATTAAATTAAACGCCACTGGCTGCGCTTAAAAATCGCCTAGTCTCCACTGGATAGGAAATACCCTCCCGCCTCTTTTGCCAAGAACGCGCCAAAATCGTGCAGTGTTCGGGAGAATTTTTCACGCGATTTCTCTTGCTTCAGGTTTCACGTAGTCACGAACGCTCGCACGTTTTCAGGTATTCTTTCCTTTTTATTATATGCGTGCTACGTATGAGTCGTAAATGTAAGATGCTTTATTTCGTTTACTGCGAATCTCTCTCTCTCTCTCTCTCTCTCTCCCTTTCTCTTCCTCCTTTTTTCGTAGATTATTCGATATTTTTGAATGTAAATCACCGGAATCGTTATTCTACGCATTAATAATCGCGGGATTATGTTGAATCGCTGGTAAATATCATCTTGATCTCAGACCTTTGAAATTCAAAATGTCAGAGCCTTTGTAAAGAACATTCTCGTTAGCTTTCTAAAAAGTTAATAGCCTTAATCAAAGACGAGAGAAAATATCGAAATTAGTTTGACTAAAGAAAATTCTAGAGATTAAAGAATTTTCTAGACCACACATATACACACACACACAGAGTCTTTCAAATAAATATTATAACGTCGTACAATGAAAAGTAGAATTCCATATGAAAAAAGAATGTCTCAGAGATAAAAATATTTTATATTATATAAATAAATATATCATCAGTACTCATTGAATATCGAAGTATGTTTTATTTTTTAAAATTCTGTTACAGTAAAGTCCACGTGAAACTAACAGAATGAGACAATTTCATGTTCCACTTAATCGTATAAATTAAAATCGAGAAGACTGGAATACTCTATACGTTTACTGATAGTTTTACGTATCCATATGTTAGAACAAGATTACAACACACGCATACACACACACAACATATGCGAATTTTTACTACTTTAACTTACTTTTCCGTGTGAAATAAAGAATACATATACCGCCATTAGCCAACGGTTGCCGTTCGAACGGCCAGTTTTACCGAATGAATTCTCCGTTGCGAGAATTTTACGTTACTTCGCTCGCAGTGCAAGCCATGTGTAAAGAAGGAGGGTCCGATCGATCTGTAGAACGGCGGCGCGGGCTGCGAAATATAGAGGATTGTGCGTGCGGGGCCTGATTCCGTCGTTTTACGAGGTGCTAAACGTGAGAATGTTTCCCCGCTGACGGACGCTTCCTGTTTTCGCATCGGGAATTTTCCTGCATTTTCTTTCTCGCCGTCACGCGCAGTGGCGCTGCTTATAGTACTACTATACCCCAATTAGCATTCGCGCGCCGATAAATTGTCGAGATAACGCGATAATGATAGACGTGACGTCGAATAAAAAGAAGCGCGCCGTAATTCCCGCGATGATAGATGCCGGACACTATCGTCGCGGGATCTCCGAGTCGAGTGGGCTCCGTCGATAACGCCAATGCGCACAAAGTGCGTTCACGAAGCGTTTTATGACGCGTGTCGAAATCGGCTCGCAATTAAAGTCCCTATGCGCGCGCGCGCGAGCTACCCGCGTGCTTTCAGCCGTCGCTGGACCTATCCGATGCTTTTCTCTCTTTCACTGCGTGTCTCCTCCGGTTTTTCTTCTCGCGTGACCGGGAACGCGACCGGCACGCGGAAAATAGTATGCGAGAAAGATCGCCCGCGATTAACGCTTTCACGGCTGAGGAAGTCGGGGAATTTTATAAAGATAGCGTGTCCGGTTTCACGGTGACGCGCGGAGGGGGAGTCAATAAACGCCGTGGACGTAGGCGTTGCGTCCAACAATTTATCGCACGAAAGATATATAATCATCTCGTATTTATCACTGTCTGTTTATAAATTTGCGTTGCGTTCGATCCTTCCTATGGATGGGGCTATGAAACGGGAAAATCTTCACGTGTGAGATACGCGCGAGAGAAAGACAGAGAGAGATTTCGTCACTTGCCGATGTTCGTCGAGTGCGCGTGTCGTCGTCGTCGGCGATTATTCGCGGAAACTATTACGTTTTTTATCTACTGGATGATACACGGAGAGAATACACACACACACACACACACA
>NW_022639501.1:735747-748472 GCF_010583005.1 Odontomachus brunneus | reverse complement strand
CCTTTACCATTTTGCAAATAATCACATAGATTTTTAATTATTAATTAAAGAAGATGAGTACATTATCACGCAAAATCATGCAATAATCTTCTTTAATTAATAATTAAAAATCTATGTGATTATTTGGAAAATGGTAGAGGACTTTTTTGTTCAATTTGTTCTAAAGTATAAGTACACGACGGCAGTCGTCGCTAATATAATTTATTTACCATATTCTGCATGATCATTTACAAGTTTTCTACAATTAATATCTCGATAATTATTACGAATATCGCAAAACGGCATAGGACTTTTATGTTCACCTCAACCTGTTCTACGTTCCCACAAAATGCCCGGAGGAGAGTGTGAGACACCCTGTATATTGTAATTTCTTTTTTATATAAATTATTTTCAATTTTACTATATGTTTTGGTAGTCCTCTGGAATAGACCATCAGCAAGCTTTGTCTACGGTACAGTAAAGCCTAATCTACAATATGCTCTTTGTTTCCTGTCTCTTGTTCGCTGTCTTTTTCTGGCTTAAGGCATAAGTCGGAAAGAGACAAAGAGAAAGAAACAGAAAGCGAAGAACATATTGTAGATCAAACTTAAATTTCCTTAGAAAACATCGCGGGTTTCGCTAGAAACCCAGCAAGTGTTTCAATAGCACACTTCAGTTCCTGGGATATAAGTGGCACATGCGAAACGAAAAGACAGTGAATTGCTGCAGAATGTCGATTCATTTCTTGGTTACGAAGTCCTGTATAGTAATTTTCACTATAAAATTCTCTCCGTGTACGAGCCAGTGGGAACTAAAATATCCGAATGTGTGGAACGTTTGATCCGACAGCGTAAAATAATTGCCGCGTCCTAAGCAGGAACTGTTTTCTTCCAACAGAAATCGATCGTTTTTTCGTCGATTCTTTCGTATCCAATGCCGGCACGAATACTTCAAGGGAGAATCGACTTTAGTTTCGTTGGCAAGTCCGTTCATCGATTTTGTTACGTTTAATACGGCCACGCTTCGTCCGCAAGATGGATTTGTGGAAAAATAAATGATAAAGGTAACCGTAAAGGAGGAAGGTCTCTAAGGCCGGTTTTTGGCACCCTTTGAAATTAAACCAAAAATATCAAAAATGTTATATTTTTGTAAGATCTATTGAAATGAAGTGATTTTAGTCTAAACGGATATATTTTGGTGCTTGTTTATACTACACGGAAAAAAAAGATTTGGTTGAATTAACCAAATACTTGGTCGAATATGAACGATCTAAAAATTCCGATTGAAGTAACCCGAATTCTGTTTAAGTTAACAAGACTTTTGATAGAACCAAACGTGTCTGGTTATTTAATTAAACATATTTGGTTAAATAACCAGACATGTTTGGTTAGTCTACCAAAAATCTTGTTAACTTAAACAGAATTCGAATTACTTCAATCAGAATTTTTGAATTGTTCATATTCGACCAGATATTTGGTTAATTCAACCAAACCTTTTTTCCGTGTATAATTCTAATTAATCCCATTTTTACCACCAACGCTCTTATGTCATCTACATATCATCTCCTTACATTTGTGTGTATGCACGCGCTCAAAACTACGAAAACACTATTTGTGTAGATATTTAGCAATATACGTTTCTTTAAAAATCATACTGCTCTATAGTGTTTTCGCGATATCGAGCGCGCGCATCACACACACACACACACACAAATGTAAGAAGATGATATGTAGGTGACATAAGAGCGTTGGTGATAAAAATGGGATTAATTAGAATTATAGTATAAGCACCAAAATATGTCCGTTTAGAATAAAATCACTTTATTTCAATAGTTCTTACAAAAATATAACGTTTCTGATATTTTTGGATCAATTTCAGAGGGTGCCAAAAACCGGCCTTAGGGACTCTCCTCCTTTGGCTGTGCGAGCAGACAAGTAACTAAGATCTCCGAGGAACTAAGATTTCGTCTGGTGGAAATCCTAATTACCTCTTCAGCTTAAGGATGACGTTCTACGACGCACGAGATATAACATAATCCACGCTAGATTTACTGGATATGTCGGACATACATAAAGAAGAGGATTCTTTCGTAATTTCTTCGTAATTGAGTAATTTTTTGTCTCGCTGTTTAGGAGATCGATGTTAATTCGATTTATGTAGCAAATCAGTTGTTGGAACTCAAAGCGGATTTAAGGATAAATTTTTATTAAAGAATCGCCCATTTTTTCCGAGTGACGAATTGTATTTCAAGTTCGAGAAGTGCGCTAAAATCGGTCGCGTGGCTCATGAAGACTAGGAGGTAGCTCGGGTAGGTCTGATGGCAAGGCTCTCCGCGGGTCTCCCGAGTCTCTCGCTAAATATCTCGTTCTCTCGTGGCTAAGTAGCCGCGTGGTCATCAATAAGCCGACCTACTATGCCTCTTACGCGGACGAGTATTATGGCGCGAAACGGCGGGCGGTCCCTTCCGTTTGACGAGAGCCATTCATCCTCATCCACCTACGTTGATACCCACACATTCTGACGGCGGTAACACGCACGCGCGCACGCGTGTTCTTCCATTGTGCATCCATCTATCACGTGTCAGAAGTAACGCGGCTTAGGTGGGTCGATCGGGGCCGAAGGTAGAGAGGCCCCTGTATATATCCTCGGAGCGAAGTCGCGCCGGCAAACTCGTCGATCAGACCTGTCGCTAAATGCGCGGGGAAACACTCGCGAGTAAGCAAATGCGAGTAAACAAGGCTGGATTTATGACAGCTGCCGAAGCGAACGCGATCTCCGGATTAGATTGGCCTCCTGACAGCTCCTATCAGATTGGAGCCGCCGTTATTTTTATTTAGATTAACAGAGGCGCGGCTGCGCCTGCGAATCGGCCGCGCGCGTGGGATAATGAAACGGTTGCGAGGAATCGGAACGCGAGCGAAATAGACAACGTGAGGGAGAGAGAGAGGGGGGAGGAAGGAGAGAGAGAGAGAGAGAGAGAGAGAGAGAGAGAGAGAGAGAGAGATCGACCTTTCAAAGTGACTTTACTAGCATATCCCGACTCGAATACTCAGAAGTGAAGTCAGGTGTCGTGCGAGGACAATTCGCTCGGCGTTGAAATTCTCCGAGATTCGGCAGAGATCGCGGAGAGCACTAAGTTAACGTAGTGTGACGCGTGACAATTAACACTCTCGTGCAGCAATCGCAGTCCGCGATTTTCAGCCGGTGACGCTTAATAATCGTCTCCGCGGGCACGGCAAAACGCGTAACGCGGCGCGCTCTACGCGCGTTAACGGGATCGCATATTCGACCTTAGCTGTTGTCCCTGACGCGGGAGGGCCTCTGGTGGCAGGAAACTCAGGGGCCCTTTGGCGATGACCTGCCAACGGCTCGCGCATTAGCTCGACAGATAGCGGTGCCTAATCGGGCCTCATAAATTACCAAATTAATATCCCGCGTTGCCGACGCCAGGCTATCCGTCAGGTGTCAGCCACGGTGCAGATAGCAGCCGCCTCCACCTACTGCTCTCCGTCTCCCTGTACCATACTCTAACGTCATCTTCCGCGCTTGTTACTGACGGACGGACATTCTCTTAACGAACGCCCGCGCTGGAGAGCGACGTGACGACGCCGCCGTCGCTGTCGCCGCCGCTGCTGCCGCCGCCTCCTCCGCCTCCTCCGTGACCGCCGCGGCGAAGAAGGCAAAAATATTCTCGACCAATAACAGTTGGTCGTAGATCGCGATTAGATACGTCGCGGTAATGCAAAATATCGGAACAAAACTTTTTAATAATAACATGAACTTACGTTCTTGATAGAGGAGGGGAAGAGAGGGAAAACGAAATAATTTGTTGGTTTGAATATTTTTTGGGACCATTACGATAATTTTGGCCACTCAAAATGAAAGTTATTTTCGAAAGCATTTTTAGCGAGAAAAATAGTAAAAAAATTCTGCATCCTAAAGTGTGAGAAAAAGAGTGTATTTATAAAACTTTAAATATAATAGTGTGTATGTGTGTGTATGCAACGGAACGTAATATACACATATACGTGTACTGTTTACCATATTTACCATAAGACAGAGATTAAGAAAAGTAACAAATCATATTAAGTAAGAATATCTTATATATTTAAACATCTTAAATCAGATATTATTTTGGCGTCTGTTGATTGCAGAATTTTTAAATTATTTTTCTCGTATTTCTCGTTAAAAATATTTTCGAAAATCACTTTCATTTTGAAGAGCCAAAATTATCGCAATCGTGCTTATTTTTTTAATTACGACCTTATCATTCTCAGGTGACAATTTTTGTCGGACCCTCATGGTTTTTCTAAAAAAATCAGCATTTGCTTGATAACGTTTGAAATGTTTTCTTCTTCTTCTTCTTTGGATACATTTCACGCGGCGTTGCTCGATGAAAGTGGCTCATCGGCGAGCAGTGAGCACACGTCAGGTCGGCTCGAAATTAACGGCGAGAGTAGCTTCACGCCGGACCGCGAAGGCTTAAAGGTTTCTATCAATCTTAAGTTGCCGACGACAGGCCATCCGTCCGGAGCCAGCAACACGCTGAAGTAGCCATCTCCACCTACCGCTTTCTATATCATACTCCAACGTCATCTTCCGCCTCTGCCGGTGACGTTCGGAAATCTCTCCGCGCGGCCGAGCACGGCGCAACACACGCGCATATCGTGAACGCGCGCGAAAGCATTGCCTTGCGTTGCGGAAAAAATACGATGACGGCCTTTGCCATTTCCGGCGTGCAAAAGACGACGGACAAATGACTCCTTCGCTAATGAGAGCCGACTAATACGGGGAACAGAGCGATCGACATTAACAAAAGGTACTTAAAGGCGCCCGTCAATCTCGAGTCGCGAGCACACGAACATCCATCAGTTTTCAGACACAGACGCCGCGGGAGCGGTTCGTTTCTCTCTCGGCTGCTACCTTCCCACGAACACGCGCGCGCCAATTTTCTACGGTCAATTTAGTACCCAAGTTAGCACCCACGTACAACAACGTGTGCTCATACAGTCGTGCCCTTTCTCCATATTTAAGAGTCACTTTTAATTTCAGATAGTGCACCACTCGCCCAGTAGTACTTAACCCTCGACATACCATGTCGTGATATTGGTTGATCTAAAGAATCAATTTTTTTATTTAAAAAATAAGGCAATTGTAATTGTTGTGCTTGCGTCCTTTCTTAACTATTCTTAACTGCTCTCTCTCTTTCTCTCTCTCTCTCTCTCTCTCTCTCTCTCTCTCAGTTCGTGACCTAATATAAAGTTATTATCCTTCCTTTTGGAAAGCTTTCAGGAAAGAATAAGAGTCATGGAACATCAATACTTACACCGCCAGAATAAATATCTAAAAAAACATTTACACACACAGTGTGAGTATATATATATATATATATATATATATATATATATATATATATATATATAAGAATTATACTATAATATTTATATCATTAATAATGTTTACTTAAATCTAAATTCTTTCATTTCAATAGAATACTTAAATTTATTAAAGTATTTATTAAAGTATTTATTAAATTTATTTAAGTAGAAGAAACAATCGTTTTCGTGAGAAGCTGAGGCTTTAAGAAAATGTATATTTTCTCATTTGAACAATATTTTATATTAGTACAAAGTACACATATATTATTGATACGTACTGAATAAATATCTTTTATTTCGTAGACATTTCTTCTTCCAGAACAGTTAGAATTGTTTAAGAAACAAGTATTTCGAAATTAAAGTCGAGCCTGATGGTCTTTGATGGTGTTCGAAGGGTTGAAGATCCAAGTCTCACATCGTGTCTGAAACATAAGCATGCGACGCGCGTAATATTTTTACGACAGAAAACACACACATGCACACATATCGGCGAGCCGACAATACTTTCAAAGCGCGTTTCCCGCGCGCATCTACCCCATGCAGCCAACAAAAGGTACTTAAAGCACCCCGCGTCATCCTTGAGTTACGATTGATAGAAAAAGCATCTCGGGTGACCAGGAAAGACACTCGCGCGCATGCACACACGTGGAACGGACGCGAGGGGACCACCCAGAGTGTCCCGGTGTCCTACACAAACTAACGGCGCTCGTAGGTATGCGAGCGAGAATACGTCGTGTCGTCAAGCTCGCGTCCATTCTCCCTCCTCACTCCTCCCGCGTCGTCGTCGTCCGTTCGAGTCGCCCACGCGTAATGCGTAAACGCATAGAGAGACGTGCGATGGATGGGCGCTCGGGAGTGCGTGTCCGCGGTGTCGTTGTGTCGCAATGATTGTCTGAGATACCGACGTGACTGGATGTGTGTGTATGCAAAGGAGACCGGGGTAAGTTGGCGAAACCGATTATTTCTGCTATCTCCAGAATTAACCCTCTAAAGCATAGGATCTTCAAAATTCGATTCCAATAAAACATTCATATCAGATGTCTAGAATAACACAAGAGATCGTTCCTTTAAAAATTAAGTTTCTCTATTTTCTACCCAAACCGCGCGCAAACTGAAACGAATACTATACTGAGAAGAAAAAAGGATAAACAAAATCGGCGGTTATCGGCCGTAAAAGAAATATTGGATTTATTCAACAAAATACAATGTTAATGCAACAATGAGTTGCGTTGAAATCACTATATCAATGCAACTTATTGTTGCATTAATATTGTATTTTGTTGAATAGATCCAATATTTCTTTGATGACCGCCGATTTTGTCAATCCAACCGTTTTTTCTCAGTGTACGAGTAACGCAAAAAATCGACAGAATGCATCATTATGCACAAGCGGTGGTTTTGTCGCGAGATCACTATGCCTGAAGCTGTGATTTGGTTCTAATAGATGATCTCATGATGAAATCACTGAGCTCCAAAAGGTTAAGCAAGCAAGTCTTTCGAATATGTCAAAAATGGCTTTGAAATCCCTGCTTGCTTGATTCTGAAGTCTGTTAAAAAACAGCAGAAATAATCGATTTTGCCAATTAACCTTAGTCTCTCCTAAATGGGGAAAGAGAGTCCACAGAGAGGACGATTTATTGAATCAAATAAATCTTTCTTTGGAATAGACCAAACAAATTATTTGGTTGACACAACAAAAATATTTCTTTGGAATTAAGCCGCAAATAAATATTTTTGTTGCGTCAAACAAAATTTTGTTCGATCAATTAAAAAATTTGTTTGGACTATTCCAAAGAAGAGTTTATTTGATTCAACCAAATCGTTTTCTTTGTGTGGGTAAAACTTAGGACAGTCAACGTAACGCGTGTAATCCGTCGATGCACTCGAATGATCCTCTCCCTTTTTCTCTCTTCAGATTCCGAAATTAATTTTTCACCATATATCTAGAATAGAACACTCTATTATTGATATCCCATTAGATTGATATTCTAGAAAGAAACCTGATTTTTCTTGCGACCACACGAAAAAAAATGATTTTTGGGACGAAATATTTGGCACATACTATCTAATCGGCGTGTTTTTACTTGTTTCAGGTACATGTATTATTGAGAGTAAAGCACGTGGAGACGGTGAAATTTTCTGGTTGCAGTTACCAAGCTTTTAGCTGATCTCGTTTTATCCAAATTTTGGTTTGGACTAAAAATGACGAAATTTTCGTTTCGATGGCTCTTTTGCAAATGCGGCACATTGCAAACTTCTTGTCTGTGATTCCAAGAGATAATTTCACAACTGAAACTGTGAACGAGGAAAAGCAGACTTTTCTAGTCAATAACTAAGGAAAATCAGGTGTCATACTCGGGTGTCAATAATCGAATGTTTTACTGTACAGTGCAGTCTTTTATAAACATATCGCGAGCGATAAAGAAGTACTGTAAATTTTGTGCGTTTTAAATTTCGGATTACGCAACGCTTCGCAGGCTATGCGCGTTCGAATGCTGCATCAGCTGCAGTGTCGTGCGTCATGTTAACGATATTTGACCGTATCATTCATCACTGAAAGCCGCGTTACTTACGATAATGACAACATAAATTGATGTAATTGTACGCAGCCCGGCGTAATCGGAAGATACAGGCGCGTATTTAAACTGCAGGCGACGTTTTTGAATTATTCAAATTTCCCATAAATGTCTCGGTACAGACAGTTAATTATAGGTAATTTAACGGCGTGATTATCATATAACTCCGGCATGTGTTCCTAATGGCGGCCATATCCGATCTTATGACAGATGACTAATTTCGTAACGCGGTTATCGGATTTTCAGGTCAACCAGTTTTTAAAGGATTATTCCCGGATTCATATTCGTGAGTTAACGATGTTTCGATATCCGGCGTTGACGTCGAACGTTATGACACTTCTGTGTGCGCTCTGTAAATCCGCGCTAGGTGTATTGAGTTTTCATTCCCGGCTAATTTTCGCAACACTCGACGATTGCACGATATCGATACTTTTCCACATATTCCTCGTCATGAAATTTGTACAGTCAACGAAGAAGATTCGCGCGGCACTCATCTCAATAAACTTCAGAACGGTGTCCAACAAAAAATTACCTTCCAACAAGAAAAATTTCATTATTAAAAAACCAATTCTACTATCTTACACTGAGAAAAAAAAATCTAAAAGAAATATTTATTCAGTCGGCACTACTAACAAGAGTGAACCAGTTCAAAAAGAACAAACGATTGTTTTCACGAAAAATAAGGAGTAGTAAGAAAATGTATATGTTCTCATTTGCAAAATGTTTTATATTAGTACATATGTCATGTTACAACTCACTCCGAATAAATCTTTTGTTTCTCTCAGTATACAAAACACGTTGCAAGACTCCTCGTTGAGAAAAGAATGTTGCAACCTTCTCCCTTTTTTCTCCCCGACCATACACGCGCCGAAATACTCGACCAACGCACGAATATATACGATATACTCTCCTTTAAAACGCCATCCCGTCCCCCTAATTTTAACCCTTCCGCGCGAGATGGGATCGCGCGGACGGTGGTGCCGGGACGGAGCGGTCTCTCTCTCTTTCTCTCTCTCTTTTTCTCTCTTACCGTCCGGGCGAAGAGGCGGCGGAGGAAGGTGGGAGGCCGTGTTGGAGGTAGCCGAAGAGAGTCGACGGGAGAGGAGGAGACAGACCGCGAAAGAAGGGGCAAGAACCGCTTACGAATTACGCGACGAGCAGCCAGCTACACAAACCGGCTCCGGGCTACCTCTATGCGACACGGCTGCCAATTAGCGGGCTGACATCGACCTGACTGACCACCGTGCACCGCCGGCCAGTTGTTTCCTCGGCTCCTTCTTCGAAGCTTCGTGTACCACCTCCACCGCCTCCTCCACCTTCCGTCATCGGAGCGGCCGATGCGCTCTTTTTGTCGCTTCCTTTTCGGGCTCCTTTCAGTTTTTCCATCTTTACGCATGTCCTCCTTCCCCTCTCCTCTCTTTTTCTCTCTCTTTCGCTAGCTCAGCGCGTTGTCATCGTGGTGTCAAGCGGCGCTTCTCTCGTGGCTTCTTAAGGCTCCCGGCCATTCGCCGCGGGACGTCATCACTTTGGAGTGATGACGTCAGAGGCGAGAAAACGCATGTCGTAAATTCTTGCGTTTTTTATTTATACATAAAGAAAGCAATGTACGGAGCAATACGTCTGATCGCTTAAGCATACCTGCAAAAGGCTCCACGAACTATCCTTCTCCCTTGGCAGTCAACAAATAGCCGTAAAATTAACGTGACATGCTTCTTGTTTAATCTACCTCTCCTCATGATTTTGCCACGTTCATTTTACGGCTATTTATTGACCATATCGATGGAAAATAGAATAGCTCTCGGAACATTTTACAAGTAAAATTGCTCAAGAGCGATCTGTTCTTTCTCATATAAATATCCTCTTATTTGGAAATTGCATGCAAGAACGTGTCATTTCTCGCTTCCTCTGCCGTCACAGTCCAACATGGCCGCGGCGAGTGCCCAGAAGCCTTAAGCTGAGTGTACACTGAACGAATCAACAGCGAACGTGCGATTCACTTGCGTTCACCTTGCGTACAGGCTTTTTCTGATAAATCGTGATATGAGCGAACCAGCCAATGTTTATTACAAGTTTACATAACATACCTAGATACACGACGAATGTCTGAAATATAAGAGATTTTATAATACTTATTATTATTATAATCATTACTTAGCAAAAAATCGAATTTACTCAGGGAAAATGTTCAGTCATTCAGGTTTTGTGGTCAATATTTGAACCACTTATGAAAATTTGCTTTTTTATTAAAATATTTGTAAATAAAAGTAAACTTTTATTAATAAATAAGTAGATGAAAGTAAACATAACAAAATTGTTTATTTGCACCAAACTGGTGTATTTGCAGTTACATTCATGTCAAAAATACAAAAATGTTAATTTACATTATATACTAGAAGATATCATACTTTCATTTTTTGAGCAGCATCTTTTATGGCGAGTACTTGTATAGTTACACAGAGAGAACGATTTATTGATTCAAATAAATGTTTCTTTGGAATAATCCAAACGAATTATTTGGTTGACACAACAAAAATATTTCTTTGGAACTAAGCCGCAAATAAATATTTTTGTTGCTTCAAACAAAATTTTGTTTGATCAATCGAAAGATTCGTTTGGACTATTCCAAAGAAGCGTTTATTTGATTCAACCAAATCGTCCTCTCTGTGTATGTACAGATCTGTTTTCCATTACATATCGTCTCAAATTACAGATCTTGTAAATTATACTGATCTAAACGTTTATGGTAGAATATTCAGTGTAGACATTTTGGATCTTACGTGAGGTAATTAAAATATCGACCACAGACTTATAAAGGGTTAAGTGTGCGCGCGGCACGAACGCGCCTCGAGACACGCGCGCCCGACCTCGGATCTGTGGACCGACTTGCCGCCGTCCGCGTGACGACAGTCGCTCGGTGTGATCGGACAATGGACGCGCGTGTACCCCGAATAAAGCTGAACGGTCGGCTATTAAGAATAACGCGCGTCTGTGGCGGGCGTGTCGTACAGGCCGTTCCATTTTGTGCCGGCGGTACTTTTTCGAGTGGCACTTTGTCGCGGCGGTGTGTGTATGTACATTGCGCGGAGAGAAAGAGAGAGAGAAAGAGAGAGAGAGAGAGAGAGCGCAGTAATATCGCCAAGCTGAATTGGCGTCCCTGGCACTTCGCCTGGCGCGACAGAATATCCGAAATCGCGGCCGCTTCGCTCGGAATTCGCCGGAGACACACGCGCGGTGGCCCCGCGTCGCCGGGAGTTCACGGCATTCCCCGTCCGCTCCGATCAACCTCAGACTGGGCCGCTCATTAGATTCTCCGTGGCGAAGAGGGAAAGGAAAAGAAAGCTGGTGCATTCGTGAGATTCGCCAATTATCGCGGTGTAAATTGTAGTTCGGACGAGAGCGGCGCTTGTAACCGAGAAACTTTAGGACGAAGTCTTTCGCTCCCTTCTTCCCCTCCAACCCCTTTAAATATTCTCTCTTGCATGCGCGCAAAATGCAAATCTCGCGCGCGCGCGAATAAATAAGAGCGCGCGTCTCGCCCGAGTAGCAACGCCTATACGGCAAGAATTCAATTAAAAGTCACCCTTCAGTCCAGAGGCGGCGAGTCAACGAGTAGGTCCGACTGGTCCGCTCGAATAATGAGCACCGAGCGTAATTATCGGCCGCGTTCGCTCGTCGCGACGCACCGAAAGCGCAATAAAAAGCGCCGGCGCGTCTAATAAATTGTTTCCGGCGTTCCCGTGCGCTGAAATCCGCGATATCGGTAGGCAACGATCACGGCGGCGGCGGCGGCGGCGGCGGCGGCGGCGGCGGCGGGGAGCCGGATCGACGAGTTTCTCGGCGAAAGCGCGACACCTCGACCGATAAAAATGGTAATGAAGAAGATACAATCGACGAGTGCCGATTGTGCGCGCGGCCAATCGATTCGGTCCTCCTCCGGGCAGAAGTCACTTTATGAATATTAACGACCCCCGGTTTTGCGAGCGAGAGAGAGAGAGAGCTCGCGCGCGCTACTCCCGCGATAATTGTTACCTCGCTCATTACGTCGCGCGTGAGCTATTTACGCGATTCGACCGTGCCTCCCCGCGCCGCGCCGCGCGCGGAGGCCGAGAACGGGGCACATGGACATAAATAAGCTTAATTCGCACGAGAATCGCGTTCGCACTTGCCGCGCCGCGCGCGCACCTTCCGGGAGCTGCATCGCGACGCGCTTGTAAGTAATCGACCGTTACACATGTAATTTGCAGCGCGCGCTCGCGTAGGATCGGCTACGCGCGGACGACTCGGCGCGTTTAAACCGCCGGATCGATGCCGCTCCGGACGTGGCTGCGCGTCGTCTCGTTGCCGATGCAATACGCTACGCGCGCGCGTCCTCGGCGCCCGCGCCGATCGGTAGCGACGCTACCGCGGCGATAATTATTACGTATGTCAGCCGGCATTATCCGCGGCCCTCTGAGAGCCCGATAAAAATTTCGCGCGCATAGCCGCGTTATTCTTCCTCCCCCTGTCTCTCTCCTTCTCCCTTCGCTCGCTGACGCCGACGCGGGGACGCCGTTTCTTCTGGCCGTTTTTTCGATGCCGATGCAGCTGCACACTTTTCAGAGGAGGGCTCGCGTCACGTTGCATTACGGAATGATATTTGCTAATTGAGCACGAAGATAAAACGACAACAGCGGCTAGCTAATAACCGTTGCGTCCACCTCCTCCTCCTCTCGCTCTCTGTCCCTTTCCTCTTCCTTCGTCTCTCTCTCTCTCTCTCTCTCTCTCTCTCTCTCTCTCTCTCTCTCTCTCTCTC
>NW_022639501.1:719156-735291 GCF_010583005.1 Odontomachus brunneus | reverse complement strand
CTCTCTCTCTCTCTCTCTCTCTCTCTCTCTCTCTCTCTCTCTCTCTCTCTCTCTCTCTTTCGTAGACCCGCGTCCCGGGGGAACGGATAATCATACGTTCAACCATCTCGCGCCTGGGCCCGTGACGTTTCGGGATGCCGCGCGGCTCTTGTCCGTAGTGTCCCCGGCTGTGTTTTATCGGCTCGTTTTCTCGTGGTGTGCAATAAGCTTCAATGAAGCCGTAACATTTGCCGGGTCAACACTCGTTAGTCTGTTTAATCGTTTGCTGGAACCGTGTCCGTGTGTACATTACGTTTGTTAACTATTCAGCTAATCTGCCATTTCGACAGCTTCTCATGTGTATCGTTCCGTGTACATCGAAGAAAGTGATATTTTTCTCACGTGAGTTGTGATAGTGACGCAAGCTATCGTGTACTTATCGATTATATTAAATTGAACAAAGAAGTTCTTCAAATAATATCGCAAATAATACGTAGATTTATTTATTACTCATTAGAGGAAAATATGATGAATAATTGGTAACAATTGGTAAAAGGAGGGTATGCATTTTAGGAAAATGCATGATTTCCAGGGAAAATCAACGTTTAAATGTCTATAACTATTTTTCCCTTTACTCGTAATTTTAAGGCCAATTTTTTAATTCTACGGAAAAAAATACGAAGGAAAAAATAAGAAATTTGTGTTCACCTAGCGGTCCCCAAATCGCCTAAAAGTCATACCCTCCTTTGATACACAGTCCAGAAAATATAAGTAGCACTAAGATTCTCTCTCTTTCTCTCTTCACAATCATTCAAAGAAGCCAAGCAATTTTCTTCTCTTTAATTGTATTCATTGACAAGCTTAACCTTTAAAAAAATGTGTAAAAAAGATGCAATTACTAAAGTGACTCAATTGGTAGAAAATAGAAACTGCCTTTTAATTAATTTTAGATGCCCATAAAATCTTTTTTGTTTTAAGTAGATAGACGCATAGATCACCCATTGTTAACAAAAAGTAAAGTATCAAATTTTATGGATCGCATAAGTACGGCCAATTGTACACGCGATCGTCTGCCGATCTTCTCTGGTTAATAACTTAAAAACCCACGTGATTACCTGCAAAATAGTAGAGGACTTTTCTCTTCAGTCTAGTCTGATCTATAAGCGCGCGACAGCAGGTGTCGCCACCGCAGCTCATTTACCGCACAGCGCGTGATCATTCATTAATCTTCTTCAATTAATAACACAAAACTGTACGTGGTTGTTTGCGAAATGGTAGAGAAATCTTTTGTTTGGTTTGACCTGACCTATACGTGCACGAGAATTTTGTATATTATCATCGTCAGACACCTTGTGTGTGTATGTATGTGTATAAGAGGATTCCGTTAAAGATAAGATTATACTTTCTTGAGTGTACTGTATTGAAACGCGATGGGAACGATTAGAAGGGCCAGCGAGTCTTGACCTAGTAAATGTTGAAGGCTCTGTTGAAGCTACGTGTACTCGCTCGCGTATGTAAAGCGCGATGTATGTGCGCGTTTTGCTCGTGCGCGCGCGCACGCAAGTCGAAAAGCTGTCATCTGGAAGGCAGAATGGGAGGCAAAGGGGCAAAAATTTCTACGGGCGCGCGGAAGTTACGTTTGAAGTTTTCGTCGACTCGATCGATACGCGCGTGACGAGCCCTCGGATTAGCTCTCACGACGGCGATCACGTCTACGCAAAGAGACACTGTTACGGCCCGATGTCGAGTTATCGTCGTCTTGAAAGCAGTTTTATTTTAGCGGATGATTAGCTCGCGACTCGCACGCGCTGCGGCATTACTACGACGGGGCACGCGATAGGTATCGCACGATCGTATGAATCTATAAATTATTGACTTAAATGGGTCACGGATCGAACAAGACACCGAGTGTCTATGTTGGAGGCGCGTAAGCTCTCATCAAATGAATGAAGCGGAAGTCGCAGCGCCGCCCGGTCGTCGTTATCGGCACGTCGTTTTTTTGTCCCGCCGGCTCATCTACGTCGATTAATTGCAATTGCTTCTCGCAGCTATACGCGAAAACGTGGGCGTCGTTGGCGACTGTTGCGCGCGCGCTTCGTCGACGACGCGTCGCCTTCGTGGAATGAAATGAAGCGTGTCAAACGTATGTAAGAGATGAGGTGGATCGATGTGCGCACAATTCGACTCGATTGTTCTTGCGATAATTGTCGCGCGAGCAACACCGTATTCAACGGAGACAACTCCTTCGCACCCGTTGCAAAATTTGCAAATCTGATTGGCGCGTAGAAAACGGTATGGTTCGCGAACCTGTTTGTGCCAATCAGCTTCGATATAGCAGAATGTGGAACAACTAATTATGCGGTCGCCGCGACCACAGAGCAATCGCCGAGTTACGGTGACGATATCTGACTGCTCCGCCCGGAGCGCATCCGTGGTAAATGTCACCCCAACAGATTTCTGCTTGCCACAACCAGATCACGCGCAACTACACTGAAAATATTATTTTTGTATTGGGAACGAAAATATCTGGTACATACGACTTGGTGGTTGGTATTACCATGGTTTTATTTGCGTCATGTATATGGGAAAGCAAAATACACATATAGGGACAATTAAAATTTTTGGTTGCAATTTTCATCTCGACAAGATCTTTTCTTCAGTGTATATTAATGCACCGAAGTAACTGAATTGTATCAGCCATATACGGAGAGAATATTTCAGTAAAAAATTACGATACAATCTAAGTAGTTTAGGAATAGACTGGCATTATTACGAAAATGATAATAAAACATAATAAAAATGACTACAAACATGATAATTTTACTATGATTTATGATCACTTTTACTATGTCTTATTATAATTTTCATCATAGTGCCAGTCTATTCCCAAAGCATTATAATTTTTACAATATAATAATATTCTTTTCCGTATACATATTATCATCACACAAAGATAATTGGAGTAATGCAATTGTTCTACTTACAACTGAATACCTCTGGTTATAATATGCCATACCCATCAGATTCGCGAACACTTTTACACAACAGTTTTACTCGCAATTACAGTTTACAGTTGCATTTCACAGTTGCAAAGCAGCTTTTCTTGCTGAGCGCGGCCATTGCGACTTTGAACCGAGACGTATTTTCCAGGAAGGATGCATCATCGCGCGAGTCGCACGGTGCTTTCGCGAAGCGCGCAGTTTCGACGCTTCCCGGAGCGCATCGGGAATGCATAAATCGCGCGATGGTGACTTAATGCCATTTTACTTAACTATGCCGTCCGTGCCAAAACTGACAGGCGCCGAGAGTTGGTACGGCCCTGAGGCGGTAATAAAAATGAGAGGAACGCGAGAGAAGCGTGTTGCTCGATCTGACGGCTGATGGAGACGTCTTCGTTCCAGACAGACGCCTCGGACGCTCGCGACGTTTGATCGACAGTTTCTTTCCTCCTTTCGCATGCGTCGCGCCCGATCGAGTTCGCTGTTTCCACCTCACTCTCTCTCTCTCTCTCTCTCTCTCTCTCTTTCTTTTTCGCTCTCTTTCTCTCTTTCTTCCTCCCTCTCCCCGCGTTCTACTTTCGCCCTCCTCGTCCTCCTCCAGCGCCTCTCCGTCTCTTTCTCGCACAATCTCCAGTCTCTTCCGAGGTCCAAAGGAGGCACTTCTCGCCCCGCCGCCGTCATCATTCGTGTTTTTGTCGGGGCGCCTATAAATAGATTTACCGAGCAGCGCCTCTGGAGCCGGCCGGGGCCAGCTTCCTCGCGTCACACGGTCGTCATGAGATTCAAGGTCGCGTCACTGACGGACCCGAGATCGCCCTTTGTCTCGACAGACCTCGCAGACCGGTCGAAGACTCGCAGATCGACTTCACCGAACCACTCGTGTATTATGCCTCCATGTGAGATCTTTCTGCCGAAAGCCGCGGACATGCATTAATCTACAAGGCGAGTGCATGGCATCGCGCGCGAGATGCAGGCAGCTCGTTCATTCGGCAGCTCAAACTTTGACCCATCGCGGCTGTACGCACGCTGCTCGAGATGTTTTCAGCGCCCGCGACTTTTGAATGGCTTTTGAATGGCTTTTGAATGAAATTCGCCGAGCTGGTTCGATCGATTGATGTTTGCAGACTTGAACTTCACCAGAATTAGAGGGAGCGTTGAGTATCGGCGGCTGCATTTCGAATTTAACTAGAAGAGTTGCGCGCGCGAGGACTTCCTTTCGTTCGCGGAACAAAACGTGCGCCTCGATGAGAGTGCGACATTTTGCTGACGAGACGTTCGTCAATCTCTCGCCGGCCCGATTTATCATCGATGTAACCCGCAGTCGTTATCACAGCGCGCGCTCTTCTCGCTTCAAGTACAAGCCTGATTAACAATCGCTGCGATCCACCGCGCGCCATCGCGGCGGGCCTCGCGAATCTCACGTCTATTTGTTCTACTTGGCGCGACTCGGCGGTTTTACAAGTATTCATTACCAATGTTGCATAACGACAGATGTTGCAACGGAACCTAACACATTCCACCGAAGGAGAGGAGGTCTTGACGCTGCACGTCGTGTGTGCGCGTGTGATCAGCTTTCTATTTTATTATTGTGTCGAAACGCCTGGCCGCGTGATTTATTGCTGTTTTAATGAGCGTCTAAGCGACATAACCTCTTATCGGGCGTAATATAATTATGTCGTTAAACGTGGCGAAACACGTTTTCGTGAGCGCTCAAAAGTGGGACGCAAATGCGTACGGGGTATTCACTGGCGATTCACGAGCGAGAAGCAGCAACGAGCACACCTCGAGACAACACCGTCGCGAAGAAAAAAAAGATATGTCCGACGAGAATAGCAGTTTGCGGAGCGAGGTTTAAACGGGGAGAGCGTCGGGGTTATTAAGAATTCACTTCCCTAAATTTCCGACGAAACGACGCGCTCCTATCCCGCGGTGCTATCTGCCTCTCTCGATGCCACGGCCAGCGGACGTCGTCTTTCAACCTGTCGTGAAACGGGAACGTGATGCTGCCTCCTGTTTCATTCAAAATCCCTCTGTAAGGAAAAAAGAAAGAGAGAGAGAAAGAAAAGGGTGGGGCCCCTTCGCCCTTTCTGCTGTCGCTGTCTCAGGAAATCAGGAATGCTCGATAATCATCGGTAAATCACTCAGGCCGCGTGTGCGTGTGCGACATTCAGACTGCGTGTCCACGTACGCACGCACACACGCACGCAGTGTCTTACCTGTGCGTATCCACAAACGTGGGTCAATCTTTATGGCGGACATAACTCGCCTGATTTCACTGGAGATTATCTCGTTATTTATTGGAAAGGTGGCCACGATGTCCGCGGCTGCCCGAAAAACCTTCTCTTCATCGTCTCCTTCTTTCACCTCCTCCTCATCGTTCTCCCCTCGGCTCACTTATTTATATCAAATGTGTACGTCCAGCGACAGGTAGGAGCCGATCGTCGATGATTCACGGTGATACGGAGCTGCACGTAAAGCCGTGCGTGGCGGCTTTCACGCTCTCTGGCGCGGAGAAATCTTTCTTCCGTGTGTGTGGAAGCCCGCCTCGGCTCGTTGTAATTATTATTTTATCTCTGTCTCTCTCGCTGAGCGCCGAGGCGTCATCGCGCGTTAAACGTCAGGCTCGAGCCCGTTGATCTCGCGATCACGGGATACGATCACACCTTGCGAGATCGCTCGGGACGCGGCGAGAAATTGGAAGCACGTATGAAAAAAATGTTAAAGTCGAGTGGCGTGCGCCTTCACGTGGGAGCAGCGGGAGCTCTTAATATACGCCTGTGATATGCCCGGGTGATGGGATTTAAAATTTGATCTTTGTTGCACCGTCGAGTTGTGATCAGCTGAAACTCTGGTCGAAATTCGATATCATTTAGGAGGCAAAGTTACTTACGTATAATCGAGTGACCAAGGTTGCTCGAGTTATAAATCGTTCACCACTACAATCACTGCAACAGAGCACTGCGTTTAACAGAGTTACCACCGAGCTTGGTTCGAGCAAATTGCTATGACAATTAAATAGTACCGTTAATTAGTGGCAATGCAGCGATCGTGCAACGTGGAGAAGATGTGGCGAGGTAAAAACGCGCGGCAGGATCGTCGCCGTCGATCGATCGTGTTCGGCATCACCGAAGAAGAGCGAGTGCGCGAGGATGTACGCAACGACAGTCGGTCGCTCGTACTCGGGTAAACGTCGGGCGTTAATTCTCATAACAGAAACTTCCTAAACGCGAAGTTACGAATACAGTTCTACGGGTCGTGCAACGGTAGCAGCGGCGGCGGCGGCGGCGGCTGCTGAGCGGCGAAGGAGGCGTCGGCGGGGGTAGTTTTAGCGCGTTATACATGCCTAAGGCGTCGTGGGTATCTTCGGGGATGGGCGCGGGAACGGAAAGATGGACGAGAGGGACGAGCGGCGGAGGTCGAGTGGAGAGAAAGAAAGAGAGAGAGAAAGAATGCAGGCTGCACAACTTGATAATAATAAACTGAAAAAGGAGCAAAGGGCGTTATTTTAAAAGGGAAATGCAGCGCCGCATTTTTATGTCTTCGCCAGAACTTTTCATCTCCCGTACCCGCGCTAAAAGGTATCGCGGGTGCGCGGGAGGAGGGGGAAGGCGCGCCGAGAGGGGAAAGGGAGGAAGGGGCGACGCGGCAACGGCCAGCCGGCTCGTGCAAGACAAGATGAAGAGGAGGATGAAGGAGAGACAAGGCGGAGGCGAGGGGCCGTCAGGGGAGGCTAAAACGCGGAATGAAACGGCAGACTGCCGCTGATGAAATTCATAATTTAGATCCAATGCGCTCTCTGTACCTCGTTTAGAATACACTGCTATTTATAGTCGAAATTTTCCTTCGGTACGATCCGCCCCGCCCGTCTATCCCCTGAAAAGAGCGCGAGGAGGCCATCCCCCGCTCACCCCTGCACCACTACCATCACCACCAGCCACCCTTCTGCCTTTCCCTCGGATTCCTTCGGACGGATGAGGATGCGCGCCACGTGGGCTGAAAATCGCGGCGCGAAGAGCCGACGTTTGCGATTGATACGCGACTGCTGGTGAATTATACACGAATGCCCCGGGAATGATGAACTTTTATCGTGTGCTAAAAATCTCCACCCTCGCCTGTCTTCTCCATCCCTAATAAAGATAGGCAGATCGACAGACAGACAGAAAGTTTTCTCGATTTATGTATTCTGACCATTATATTAACACTCAAGTAGACGCACGGACGTGATTTCCAAATATAATTCATTTTTATGTATAAGTAGCTACATAAAGCATTATATTTTAACCCCTTAAATGATGTGTCTGGAAAAGATTCCAGTGACAATATATGAAATTCCTCTTGATGTCCTAAAACTGTTATATTTCTTCACATTACAGAAAATATAAATAAAAATTAGATAACTTGGTACCTTCTCTTTCAACATTCTCTTCAAAGAAAAGAGCAATAAAGGAAAGGAAATCCAGATACGCTTATTGAAGGCTTAATTTTGAATCACAACTAAAGAGGTTGAACATGAAACAATAATTTTTAAGCGTCGCAAGTTAAAAATCTGTGCTGAAATGGATTTGTCTACACGATTTGGAGAAACATTCGTTTATTTATTGAGACGTGTTCGCGGTGTGTGTGTGTGTGTGTGTGCGCGTGTGCCTCTTCGAGGCGTCCTTGGTCCGCGGGGGTGGAAGTGGGGCAGGCCTAGTGAGCGCGATCGGCAGGGCGCGATAGCGAGGGGAGTCGAGAGCCGAAGTAATTGAACGTTGGCGGGGTGCGCGCGAGTACTACTCGAGCAGCCGACGCGGAGGCGAGGCGGCGGTGGTGCTCGGTGGTGCTCGGCGGGCGCATAATGCAGGCATCCGAACCGTAATGCACGCTAAACAGGCGGATAGCGGGGCCGTACGTTAGCCGCGGAACGTCATATTATTCCACGTGTGACGGCTGGGTGGCACGCATCTTGAGGCACTGCCCCTTCCGTTTATCGTCCGCTGTCGCGTTTCGCCCGGCAGTTACTTCGTCCCTAATAGGATGTAATATTATACGGAGAGTCACGTCCACTCGAATCCGCGGGCTTTAACGGTGACTGGGCACGAAACGGCCTATACGTCCGACGCCGGCTATCCGACGACGCGCCGACCCCGCCGTCGTACCATCACATTTGCAATCAGCGAGAGGAACAGAGACAGAGACAGACAGAGAGAGAGGGAGAGGGAGAAAGAGCGCTCTCGGAGCCCTTCGAGTAGTGACGCGAGGCGCGCAAAAGATCTCTTTCTGTCTCTCTCCTTCTCTCTTTTGCGTCCAGTCCGTCGATACCGTGACTGAAAGGAGTCAGGATGAAAATTACGAATGGCAGCGGCGCAGAGACCGGTAGATCCGCGGCTCGCGATGCTCGCGCGTCGGATGATTGCGGAGCTGCTGCTCCTCGTCGAGAATGAGATGGCAGGTGTCGCGCGCCGATGGCCGCTTCTCCGATGTCTTTTGTCCGCCGCCGACGGTTGATTCGGAGACGGGGAGTTCGTTCCAGGAGATATTTCAAAGTCACTTGGGTGGATTCTGCGTCTCGTTAATTGCGCCAATGGTCGGATAAACTTTGGATGTTTGCGCGTTCAACGCAGAAGTGAGACGTGCGTTCGTTGCCGACGAGAGACGAGTGCTCTTTCGCCGCAACACTTCGCTCCGCTTTGCGACTGTCGCGACTCAGCGCGCCGCGATCGACGAAACGTTGATTCACGTTAGACGATCAATTCGGTGCGAGCGTTCGACGGGCTGCATACGTTCTCCCGTCGTGAAAAATCGTAACGGCCGCGGTCACGTCCGCGGCGTGCACGCCCACGCCGCACTCGCGTGCCGGCGCGTTAATTGGTTGCGTCGGAGTATCGTATGGAATCCCGAAGCAATCGATACGCGGCCCTATCCACCTACGGGGCGATTACCGGACCGGCGGGCTGCACGACCCCTTCCCCACCCCCGGGAGGGGGGGAGGCATTGTAAATTGACCGTAATTGCGTTCAATGTTACGCGCGCACACGGACGGATCAAAGTCAATTGCTCCAAGTGACGGTGTGCCGCAAGAAACGCAGCCAATTGGCTTGGCGCGCGCGCGCTCGGTCATCTCCGGTCGGACATGCAGCGGGACAAGGAACTAGTCGACGACGATGAGGAATCGGCGCGCCAGCGCTGCCGATCTCATCCTTCCCCGCGCAATCTGTCATATTCGGTATTTTCGGCTTCTCGCCGCGGAACTCCCGACTGATAACGTCAGAGGCAAGAAAATACACGATAATAATTTTTGCAAAATACGTAGATATATATATATATATATATATATATATATATATATATATATATCCGACTGAATATCTCTATTCTTCCAAAACTCCTTTTTATTCTTCTTGAATCTCCTATCAAATCCTATCAAAACTCCCAGCGAAAATTATAATAAACAAATTAACAATAAACAAATAAAAAAGGAAAGTTTGTTTTTATCTAGCAATTATTTCATAATTCATTTATCAGAAAAATGATGGATATATACAGGGTGTCTCACACTCTCCTCCGGGCATTTTGTGGCGACGTAGAACAGGTTGAGGTGAACATAAAAGTCCTATACCGTTTTGCGATATTCGCAATAATTATCGAAATATTAATTGTAGAAAATGATTATGTAGAATATGGTAAATGAGTTATAACAGCGACGACTGCCGTCGTGTACTTATACTTTAGGTCAAATTGAACAAAAAAGTCCTCTACCATTTTCCAAATAATCACATAGATTTTTAATTATAAATTAAAGAAGATTATTGCACGATTTTGCGTGATAATGCACTCATCTTCTTTAATTAATAATTAAAAATCTATGCGATTATTCGCAAAATGGTAGAGGACTTTTTTGTTCAATTTGACCTAAAGTGTAAGTATACGTCGGCAGTCGTCGCTACTATAACTCATTTACCATATTCTACATGATCATTCACAAATTTTCTACAATTAATAACTCGATAATTATTGCGAATATCGTAAAACGGTATAGGACTTTTATATTCACCACAACCTGTTCTACGTTCCCACAAAATGCCCGGAGGTGAGTGTGAGACACCCTGTATATATATATATACACATACATACATACATATATATATATATATGTGTGTGTGTGTGTGTGTGTGTGTGTGTGTGTATGTGTTTTTAATAATAAAGAACAATCAAGATCTGCGATTGACTTTTACTTTCGTAATGAGTGAATCAGTGAAATATTATTAAAAGCAATGAATATACACTGATTTGCAATTATAAGTATAGCACTAAAACTGTCCAGTGCTATATTTATAACTGATATCAGTGACTATAAAATAACGCTTGCAATTGCTCAGCAACTTTCCTTTTGCTTTAACGACCAGTAAATTGCCGCAAAATCACATTACCCGCAATCTATTTTTTTAACTTACATTTCTGTATGACTGCTAATTTTACACTCATTTATTGATTTCTGGGACAAAAAGCGAGTGTTCGGACTATTTTGTAAATCTGCGCGAGCGGTTGCAAGTGTCACTTTATGAACATATCTTTTTATCTTTATGTGTTTTACAAAAATTTTTAGCATGCGTTTGTCGTTTCTAACCTGATAAATCAACGTGGCCGCAGCGAGGAGTCTCAAGCTACCCGCGGTTTCGAAAAGAAAAATATTTTAAGGATTTAGTACAAGAATTTGTTAGAGATGCTACATATGTTTTTAATAATAAAGAACAAGATCTGAGAAATCAAAGAATCAAGATCTACGATTGGTTCTCACTCTCTTAAAGTGAATTAGTGGAACATTATTGAAAGCAATGAATATACACTGATTTACAGTTATAAGTATAGCATTGAAACTGTCCAGTGCTATACCTATACTTTTAACCGATATCAGTGGCTATTCACTGATTCACTTTAAGAGAGCACAATCCCTCTCTTTGTTTATTAAAAATATTTTAATTTTACCGTTTATTGTTGTGATTTCTTCAACTCTCTTTTTTTATGTAATACTTGGGTCTACAGTGATAGCAGTTATCGCGAGAATATCTAGCAAGATATCTACTTCCGACAAATTGCCCGTTCAATTATTATTGCAGTTGTGTAATAACTCGTAATGGGGACTCTCTATTGAAAGTCAATATTCCCGCGTAATTAACACGCGGAGTGTCAGGAGAGAAAGACTTGAACTTTCGCCTCTTGTGAAACTGAAAGAGCACCAGGCAGCTTAATTGATCGATCATCGACCAAGTAAATCGATCGGCTGCAATCGCAAACGTTGATTAACCGACTTCATGCGACGGATCGTATCACTGACTTCCTTAGTAACTAGACACAGTATGAATATCAATTGATGATACATATCATCGACAATCGAGTATTTTTAATAATCCTGAGTCAAGATTTTGGGCCCACATTGGTTTTGCAAGTTTTCCTTCAAACTTGAAAAACCAATAAAACATTTCCAGGTGTGAAATGCAGGCTACATCGTTATCTAATACTATGAATGATTATTTATTACCTTTCTCTCCGTTAAAACTAAAAAAATACGCTTAATAATTATTTGATATTCGGTTATCTCGATGTTCTATTTGTATTTGATTTTTCCTCAATTGTCCCAAGTATAATAAATGACAATAAATTCAAAAGTTCTGAAATTAAAAATCAAGAAATGATGTAGGGCCAACAAGAGCCAATATGTGTGAAAAAAAATTATTTTCACTAGAGGAGAAAAATCAGTAAGAACAATAAATTGTTTTTGTCTTTAAGACAAAATATATTAATACTTATGTTTGGCTCTTATTGGCCCTACATCATTTTTCTGATAAATGAATTATGAAATAATTGTTAGATAAAAGCAAACTTTCCTTTTTCATAATTTGTTTATTATAATTTTCGTTGGAAGTTTTGGTAGGATTTAGAGATTCAAGAGGAATGAAAAGGAGTTTTGGAAGAATAGAGATATTCAGTCGGATGTGTACCAATTGAGAATTAAATTTCGATTCGGCACAATGACAAGAACTGTGTAAACAGAAGTGAGAAGAAGTCGTTGGAAAGTTCCAGAAGGAACTTGCGGAATGTTTTGAAAGATTGTTGTGACCCCCCTTGGCCGCCGCGATTATGTATACGTCATGGTTTGGCGGACGGCGACGGTTGGCGATCGGGGGGAGCGACTTTGCTCTTCTTGTCGATTGTTTTGGTACTCTTGTACGACGCGTGCCTTTTTGCGACCGGCTCATTACGTGTCGAGGCGACGAACGACGCACATCTTTCGACGAGTGAGTTAGAGCTCTCGTCGTCTCTTAAAGTATTTTATTAATCGCGGTCTCTTTGGCACATCGCGTTCAATGACACGTTTCTCTGATCGAATCGCATCTACGCGAGTGTGTCACTGACAGTGACAAGTGCGAGTGCCATGATGGACTATCTAGAGCAGTCGGGAACAGGATGCTGGACCGGGAAACCAGGACGAAGGACACGAGACGCCAAAACGCGAACAACGATATATTTATCAGGTGTGCCAAAAATTATCTATAAAACAAAATGATTCGAACGGACGTTTTTCAAATTCACGAGAACAAGGAGGTACCCGAGTCGAGATTTGGGCTTCGTAGTTATTTGACAAATAATTATAGAAGTTTTTCATGAATTTCTGATTATTCGTGAAGTAGCTTAAGTTATCCAACATTATCCGGGTTTCTTATATTTAGAAAGAATCTAAGTTCAAATTATTACAAGTATCAAAGGGATGAAATTAGGTGGAATGTCCAAGATCCTTTAGGGAATAATTGAGCTAAAATTTTGCCTAGATCGATCAAAGGGTTTAAGAGTTAATAAGAAACACATGGACATATTTTATTATATATACAGGGTGTCCCGAAACTACCGGATGTTATTTTAATGGCAGATTGTTTAGAACATTTTAAAACGAAAACTTTCACACAAAAATGTTGAGACTATAATAGTTTTCAAACGGGAAGCGATTATATTTCACCAACAGGGCTGAGATTTCGCGCACTCAGGCACGTCGAAATGACAAGTGATAAAGGTGCTCCTATGAATGTCACTTTTTTTACGATATTATAATCATATTGTATAAGTTTACAATAACATTGTCATAATATGTTTTGCCGCTTCTCTACGCATTGCATTAGTATATTTTTTATACGAATAATAGTTGTAAGACATCTTAAATATGATTCAAGTAAAAGTGACATATTTCAACTTAATCTGTCAAAGTGTCGATCAATTATTATCATGAAGGTGTCCGCTATTCTATATGGCGTGTGGCACCTTCACTTGTCATTTCAGCGTGCCTGAACGCGCGAAATCTCAACCCTGTTATTGGTGAAATATAATCGCTTCCCATTTGAAAACTATTAAAGTTTCGACATTTTTGTTTGAAAGTTTTTGCTTTAAAATGTTCTAAAGAATCTGCCATTAAAATAACATCCGGTAATTTCGGGATACCCTGTATATATATATATATATATATATATATATATATATATATATATATATATAGAGAGAGAGAGAGATTTGTAACTGTATTTCTATTACGTTCTACTATTTCATAACAAGAAATATTAATCCAAACAAATATAATAACAGTGCGTTTTAGTACGAGTCTATAATTAATTATGTTTCTTAATCAAAGACGCGTAAAATAATTCGCAAGTATAAATATCGGCCTTGGAAGTAAAGTTCGCAAATGACAATCTGTGCATCCAATAGTGGCCAATGAGGCGCGAGTTTCACTTTAAATTTACTATCGCTTTCTTTTCTTCTGTTTGTTATTATTATTATATCGAATCCGAGTTTAGATCTTTTACGCAGCAAGCATTATTGAACATACAATGCTTCTTTGTCCTAAGAACTTTTCCTCTTCTTCAATCTCCAAACTATCTAAATTCCCAACGTTAACAAGAAAAAAGAACAATAAGAGAATTATAAAGAAAAAAAAGATTTATTATTTAATCTATCAACTGATCTCATTAATTTCATTGCTTATAGAAATTGAGATAATCGAATATTCAATAATTCTGTGAATATCTATTTGTTGAAAATACTTGGAGTCTAGTAGGTTTCCTTAATATGCAAGAGATGTGGCAATAAATAATCAATACACGAGCTGCATAATGTTATATTCCCATTGATCGTTCAAGTTTGACAGAATTTGCGGAGTTACTGCACGGAAAAAAAAGATTTGCTAATATATGGACAACTAAAATTATTAACTGCAGGAGCAAATTTTCTTGCTTTCATAGCATGCTTTCATTTGCTCCTGCAGTTAATATTTTTAGTTGTCCATATATTAGCAAATCTTTTTTTCCGTATGTGAATGAAAATTTCGACTCGGATTTACGCGCACAAAAGAAATCTCGAGTTTGCACAAATCTCTGATTTGTTTGAATAAACGGTGCAGTCTTACTGCAATGCGATCTCTGTGAATGCTCGAAAAAGATATCTATAATAAACGAAACGCTCGAGGTCTCGCTCGGCGATGGTGCCGCGGCCATCGACTCGAAACGATAACCATCTCTCGTTGCGGAAGTGATAGAGGGCGGCCCTTAGCACGAGTCAGTTGCGAATGCGCCGCATTCGAAAGATAATCCGTGAAACAAGTCGCGCCGACGAGCACAGCCGAGACAAGTGCGCACAATAAGCGTCGAGTGGCGATTGCTTGACGTTCCGTGGCTGGTCTAGAGAGAAAAAGAGAGAGTGAGTGTGAGAGAGAGAGGTGAGGGGAGAGAAGCGGGAATCCCAGATCGAGCGAGTCTCCCGAGGGTGAGACGATGCGTCGATCAAACGGCCTATCGGCTCCGCATTGAGAGGCAACTTTTTCCCCTTCCCACCGGCTTGCCGATCATTAGGAAGCCGAGTGTCAAAGTGTCGGGCTTGTCACGATTCGCGCGTCCATTCGCTCGTCCGATATCGTCGTGCGGCATTTACGCGGTTTGTAAAAGGTGAAACGCGAGATTCGCGGCGCGTCGATTCGCCGCCGGAAGATGAGAAGCTGGTCGATGATAGCGCGTTGTCGCGCGCGGCTACAGTCACGGCGAGCGAGGACA
The DNA here is from genome assembly GCF_010583005.1 of Odontomachus brunneus. NCBI lineage: Eukaryota > Metazoa > Arthropoda > Insecta > Hymenoptera > Formicidae > Odontomachus > Odontomachus brunneus. The sequence goes on along the minus strand of NW_022639501.1, from coordinate 720,245 downwards.
CGGGAACAGATTTTCGCGAGCGGGGACGTGGCCCAAGACCGCGGAAGACATCGGATCGGCTAATTACCCGTGAACATTAGCGTGTGCTGCGCGATGGTCGCGAAAGCCGAAGCTTATCCAGACGGCGTACTTGGCTGACTCTCTCTCTCTCTCTCTCTCTCTCTCTCTCTCTCTCTCTCTCTGACGAGCGGGAATTAAACTCGATTGTTAATCGATCGCGTCGACCCGTGCGTATCGCGTTTTTGCGAGAGGTGAGCGCGATACTTTTGACAGTTTGAAATTGGTATCCACCTGCGCGGGTGCGCTCGCGCGCGAAGCCTATTGGCTGTTTACTGGCGAGAAACGGGACGTAACACGGGCCGCGAGTGTCCGCAGGAATCAAAAAACTGACGTGAACAGTGGAAGGCGATTTTCATTGTCATTGGCAGTGCGCGCGAAGGATTTGAAAGGTCAAAAGTGACCACATATTGTTTCCCGGCGTGATCATTTGGAAAAAAAGGGATCCAATGAAGCGCCCTGTCACTGTTTAACGCGTAAATCGTGGCCCGATTGCTCGATGCGGGTCCAATAAAAAACGAGGAAAAAAGTTTTATTTTAGTAAACACAAAAACGGTGAAAACAACAGTAACATCGCTTTCACCCAATGGATATGATGAAAAATCCATTTACCGGCGTGGACCGTCTGACAGATCGCGCACCCCGACGACTTGCACGTCACGCGGAGTAAATTGCTTCGAGAGAGAAAGAGAGAGAGAGGAGATGTCTTGGTTTATGGAGGAATTAAATTGCGTCGGGAGATGACCGCGGGTACACCCGGCACGTCGCACTCGAGGAATCAACGCGCCATCCACCTCTGTTAAACCGTTTCCGGATAACGAGGCCGCAACCGATACTTCCGCGCACCGGTCGATCGGTTTCCGCTCTCACGAGAACATTGCGCCGCGTCTAACGGTGCGGTTGGAGCGCGGCTGAATTCTTACGGGGAACTGAACGAGGGGAATCAGAGAGAAAGAGAGAGAGAGAGAGAAAGAGAGAGAGAGAGAGAGAGAGAGAGAGAGAGAGAGAGAGAGAGAGAGAGAGAGAGAGAGA
>NW_022639501.1:706368-718599 GCF_010583005.1 Odontomachus brunneus | reverse complement strand
AGAGAGAGAGAGAGAGAGAGAGAGAGAGAGAGAGAGAGAGAGAGAGAGAATGCAGAAACGTAAAAGAAACGTGTGCAGAGCGGCGAGCGCGCATATGTATACGGCGCGTTCGCGGATCGCGCGGAATAAATTAACATGCAAATTTCGCGCAACACGCCTACCAGCGAGAGCGCTTGTATAGGCGTTTAGACGCGATTGACCTTCTTCGCCGACGTACGTGCGCACACGGAGAATTACCCTTTCGTTGGACGAGCTATCAATCTTGCGGTGAGACACCGATAGGTTGCCATTACGATTAAAATCGCTCTCGCCGCGTCTCCCTTCACCTCGCCTCGCCTCGTCGCGCCTCGCCTCGCCACTTCGCCTTGCCAATCTCGCCGATTGACGCAGAAAAAATCGCTTGGCACCTTGTAGGAGTCGTGCTCGCGCGAACGAGCGAGCGAGCGCGATCACGCGGCGAGAGAGGTGTCGGGCATTGCTAACGAACCGGTAACCGGCGATCAACGGAGGCAAACGTAAGAGGTCGGTAATCTGGGATGGGCATATTATAACTCAATTATTCATTCGGCGATAATGAGCCGCAGACAGTGGCGTAGACGCGCGATCGGCCGATTCGCGGCGGACTTTTTGTTTTTGAGTAAACCGTCCGGTAGACAATGCCGGGCGGAACATTTTCGGGAACGTGCGACCTGGATCCGGGGACACCGAGTGTGATATATGGGGCGAGAGCGTTGCAACGTACAACTGACGCGTCGTACAATCCGATAATATCAATTCCCCGCTGTTTCTCGTGGGGACGTTGAGAAATCTCGACGTAAATATTAAAATAGAAAATATCCGCGCGCGGAGACGGGCGTGTGCGGGTGTCGCGGGGAGCAGGACGACTCGGGCTGGTAAGGAGGGGGAGGCTTCATACGATGGCGCGATTCCTCGAGCTGGGTAATTATGCATGTCGCGCAGCTTTCGCCGAGATATCTATTTTCGCGGTCCGACGATATGAATTTTTCCACGATTTCGGGAATATCGAAAAAGTTGCCACACAATCGTTAATAAAGAAAGAGGGGGGCGGGGAGAAAAAGAGAGACATATCTCTCCTCCCTCTCTCTTCCCTCGGATAGCAGATAGAGACATTAAGCGGCGTTGTGGTCTCGCGCAGGGTAATTGCAATCGCATGACTTCTATATAAATCCACGTCCACGTCGGATCGCGCAACATGCACGCCACATGTTAACACGCATCGCCGTGATTCCAATCTTTCCCCTCGATCGAGTACCAATCGGCGATCAAAGTCGGAGTTGCGCGCTTTTTTACGAATACTCCGTTTATGTCGACCCCGCGACTACAAATCGTGTCGGATAATCCTTCTGATTGCGCTCAAATGAGGCGATTCGAGGGTGCCCTATAAAATGCGCGAGTCACACGCTTATCGTGCTGGTGCATTTTTGCATTTTGTTTCCTGCAAAAATTGCCTCTCAATGGTGATGAGAATTAACTTTTTCAGCGTCAATTTTTGTTTAACGTGAAGGAAAAACAAGAACAGACATGCAATTTAACTGTTAGTTAACTTATTAAAAGATTGGAAAAATCGGTCTTTAGTGGGGATGGAAAATGATTGGGCGATTCCCTTCAGGCCGAGATTTTTTCTGATAAGCATATCCAGATTTCTTTTTCCTTTGATGTTATTTTCTTGAGAGGATAGAATAATAACAATATCTAGTCCTTATTTGTATTTACTGCGAGTTAAAGAAATACAATCACTCAAGAAAATCAAAAGAAACTTGATATTTTATAACGAAACTATTTTGGCCAACCACTCAGGGGATTAATCAATGCAAATTTCCTTTGGCCGAAATAATCGACAGATCAATAATCAAAATTAAGCATTTGTCGTATGTGTGGTCGCAAATAATTTCATCGATTGATGAAATTAATTATTAATCGGTGTATGATTAGTCACATGACTAAAAGTATAATTAATTTCATATCAGCCGATGAAATTGTTTGTGATCTTACATGATTGATTAATCTCGATTATTGATTCGCCGATTATTTTAGTCATAAAGGAAATTGCAATCGATTGATGCCCGACACTGCCTTACAAGTATCAATATGTTTTTTTTTTCTTATATTCTCATCTAACACGATATCATTGTGCAACGCCGTCGTAATCACGACGCATCTATCGGCTTATCGCGCGCAGCTGTCTGAATCTCGAGTGCTACCGACGCTGCTTGAACAGTACTCCGCGGTCTACACATTCCGTCCCTCCCCGCGACGGTTAATCATCGCGGCGAGTATTTTTTTCTCCGACGTGACCCGCTAATTACCGTTTTTCTCAGCGTCACCGAGCGGGGAATGGGTAGCCTCGGTGACAGAAGAAACCCAGTAGGGTTCACCCACGATAAATCTCGCGACCAGGTATAAGAGAGCACGCGATAATATCCATCGCGTCTCTCCCGCCGCTCTCCCCCTTCTTTCTTCCCTCCCCCCTCTCTCTCTCTCTCTCACTCTCTCGACTCGCACGTAGACCTGGTACTTTTTTTCTCACTCGCGCAGGAGAGAGAGAGAGAGAGAGAGAGAGAGTCTTTGAACGAAAATGAGGAGGTAGACCGCGCGCGCGAAGGCCCTACGGAGAATCGGAGAAAAGAGAGCAGCTCAAGGCAGGCAGAAAGGGTTGTGGAGATTGGGCGAGCGATAACGCTCATAATGAAAGGCATTCATTCCACTGCGAACCCGACGGTGAGCTTGAGTGACGTGGTTGCAGACAGCTGCCTAAACCTGATCGGTCCGTACGCACGTCCATCCGTCCGTCCGCTCTCACGTGATTTCTTTTATGATATCGTATAACCGGCCGGACCAGCGGCGGCGGCGGCGGGCGCTCCTTCAGGCCTCCTCCGATTGGACAATCCCGGCGACAATCATCGCGGTGCGCGCACCTTGCTCGCGTATGTACGGTCGCGGTATCCGCGGGCCACGGCGACATCGTCCAGCACGTGTATGGGGACGTCTCTAAAGGACGAGCGTCCTGGCGCACTCGGCCGCGAGTTTACGAGCGACCGGCCAGCCAGCCAGCCGATCCGCGGGAGATGTTTACCGCGCAGCCGCGTGACAGAATTAGTTTCGAATTATTCGACGCGACGGGCAATTCCGCCAAATAAGCGTCGTCAGCGGGATGGATCGCCGGATTTCTGTTTGTTTTCGCGCGAGCGGAAATCGACGTCGCGACTATGCGCGCGGTAATTTTTCGCGCGCGGTGCCGCTCGCCTGACAGTTCCCATTCAAAACGGTACACAGTGGCTCGAAATTAATTAATGGCCTGTATTCTCGCATGCGATATACACACGGGAAATATTAAAAATAATATTTCACTGGCAGGGGGGCAGAGAGAGAGAGAGAGAGAGAGAGAGAGAGAGAGAGAGGAGGCGGGCCGATATGCGCGAGATTTTCGGCTGGCAATGACATGTATATAGGATGTGTTTTCGAGCGGAAGAGAGGAAGAGAGAGAGAGAGAGAGAGGAGAGGGGAGAGAGAGAAAGAGAAAAAGCGTCAAAGCGTAATGTTCATTAGTGTCTTTTGAAATCGCTAATGCAATTTTGCCGCGCCAGTTATGATAACTTCTGTCGCGTTTCACGGTAATTGCGTGCTCCTCCGAATTGATGATACCAGTGCGTGTCGGTGCGCTCCAGAGAGCACTCGACATTTTACCAAATGAGCCTTTCTTATCAGGCAACAATTGTCGTAGTTTTTGTGAACTTTAATTAGTACATTTAATATAAATTATTATAGGATTTTGTAACCCACATACTGAGGAAAAAATCTTTGAAAATTTCTTTATGAGATACAAAATTTATTTCTCCGGTATATATCTTCCATCAAACAATTTTCAAGTATTTTTTTTCAGTGGGGGTTACAAAATTCTATAGTCATTTTTACTATAACATTGTCTAAAAACTTCTGAATTCAGATGCGAAGATACAGCAATGTTCTTCAAAATTTTTCTATTTAGAGCATCCACACTTCCGATATGTACAAGCTACGGAACTTTTAGATTAGGCATATATTACGCTAACTGACAGCTTGAGATTTTACATTAAAAAGTTTTTTTTTCGTCGCGTATTGAGCAATGCTCCTATTTACTTTTGCACGAACTTTGATTGCGTAAAAGCGTTTGTGATTCTGTACAGCCAATACGACGTAAGCTTTACAGAAGAATGTCAATATTCTGTATTGTTGGAACTGTCAATATTGGGTAAAGGTCAGCTTCAGCTTCAGCCTCCCCTTAAACACGAAGACTCCTCGTAGTCGCGCGAATTACACGGAATATTAAAAGGAAATAAATCAGAAAACCGAAATTAGAGGGGCTCGCTAAAGTAATTGTTAAAATACTCAACTTGCTAGAGAAATAACGACCAGATCGAGAAGCTCGTTGAATTAATCGTGGGAGTTGAGAGCGCAACCGTCACAGGGTATTACTCGATACGTACCTGCTTCTACTTCCTAGATGCATCTGCGTGCGCTTGTGAGCGGCACCAACACATGGGCGACGAGAGCCGCTCTCACTCTCGTTCGCTGTTTATGCCGGTTATAAAACGTTTTACGATATTTTCATCGGGATATCCTTTTGCTCTTCTCCTCCCTCCCTCCTCTCTCTCTCTCTCTCTCTCTCTCTTTCTCCTTCCGGCGATACTTTCTCTGGCGTAAACGTGGCGGCCTTCTCCCCGTGCCACCCACTTAATAATTAAAACGGACCTTGGAAACTCGAAAAACGCGAATTAGCATACACCATCGGGTCTGGCAACGTGACCCGTTGTCCCATAAACGAAAAAAGAGGCCGCGCTGTCGTGGTCGCATTTGTTTTGAGAGAAGTTCCCTAGGATGTCGGTATAACGTGCGCGCGCGAGAGAGAGTGTGTGTTCTCTTATTTTTCCTTTTCCTCCCGATATATTAATGCACTAACGGAAAGATAACCGAGAAAATTGAATCCGCCGCTCGAAATGCCGAGTATCAGAGTTTGATAAAAAAAGCAAGCGTGTCAAGTGTATGGTTTTCAGTCACCCGTTGCACAATCGACGTGATTCAACGGTGCGGCTCGCGAAATAATTACACGAGCGATCCCTCTGACGCTCGGCCGCGATACGCTTTGTGCGCGACTCAGACAAGAGACAAATGTCTGGCTTGCGGCGGGCGCAGTTTAATAGCGCCGCATTATTCCGCAGAAGCGGCGTGTTTTTGAGAAACGGGTTTCTCCCGCGTGGAAAGATGCCACGATGACGATTCCGTCATCGCGACATTTAGTTAACCCACCCACGATGTGCAACTCGTTTCTCATACCTATAATAAGAGGCAGGCGATAAATCTCTCGGCTCCTCGGACCTCCTCGAAGTACGCGGGCCTCGAAGAGCCATCGTGTAAGATTTCTGTGGAAAGCCAGCGAAAGCCTTGTCCTGCCTCGTCTCGCCTCGCCTCGCGCGAGCCCGTCAGCTTGACGAAACGTAATGAGAGAGTCGTTTCCATCGCTGTGTCGCGGCGCGGCGACGAATATTGACGTGAATGTCATAAACGATGCGGGTGATCGCGCTGTTTCGGAACACGCGCGCCGCGCGACTGTCGCGCGGAGCAGGAAGCTCTCCGGCATTTCGAAGGCCAATGAGCTCGGGATAATACGTAATGCGCCTTCGTCCGGTCTCGTTCCACCTGTCCGACAGGCTTTCCCAGCCCCGCGAGTTAAAAAGGGTTGCGTGAATCCAGCGCCGTGCCGCAAAAGGTAATCTCATATGCCTACTTAACTCGCGCAGGTACTCGTTTTATTCGCGCGTTGATATCGGGTTTGCGAAAAGACGGACGTGGAGGAAACTCGATGAGCTTCGCGTTGTGATTAATCATCCGCCGTATGCGATTCCTTTCTTCTCGATTAATAACTGCGCCCGTCGACGTGGAACAATTAGATGCGTTGCGATCGCAAGGTGCGTCGCTTGGGAAAAGCCGCGTTTTCGCAGGACACGCTTAGGATTCGTGTTTTCATGTCTACACTATTAACATCTACACTAAAAAGAGGATTAAAAAGAGATTAAATCAAAATTTGTAAGTAAACAATACTCGGTTTAAATGAAGAGAATTTTGATTTAAGTAAATAAGCTGTTGGACGTTTGAATAAAAAAATACATATTTTTATTCAAATAAAAGTTTATAAACAGTAAATTCTGTATATTATTTGATCAAAATTCTTTGCAGCAGAACAGCTCGGATGGCAAAGTGTAATGTAAGGCAATAATGAAATTGCTATAACTTTTTAACTATCGGTATGAAAAAAAAATTATATATTTATATTCGTAAATATGTGCCCAATTTATTTCTGTGATAAAAAAAATATATGTTTGAAAGAATTTTTTGAAAAAATTACGTTGCTGGAGGGTTAATAGTGCCCATCTAATAAATATTTGTTAATTTCTAAATATCTTTCTTCTCAGTGTATATATATTTGTTAATGAATAAATGCTCAGTGTTTCATATATTTTGCTCGATTTTAGTTTAAAATGTAATCCAGAAAGAATCTTCAGGAAAGCAGGGATGACCAGATGAGATCTGTCTGGGTCTTTTACTTAGATTTGGATGTTTAAAACATCTACACTTTTAACTAGAACCTGCATAGATTTTCCATGTAGAATCTATGATCATTGTGGGAAATCGGGCTGGATTCTAATTAGATCCTAAAGTATTTTCTATGTTATTAGTAACCACCGAATAAATATTTTATATTTTCCAGAAATCTGTCGATGTAAATTTTACTGGAAATATAGCAAATTTTCTAGCACAGTTCTCGGAATATAGGTAGCACATATAAAATGACAGTCAGTTACTGTCGATCTATTCGCCGCTTAGGAAATTCCACAGTAATATCCACTATAAAAATCTCCCGATGTATTATTACGCATCGACTTATCGACGTGTCGCTCGCATTGGTCCCTTTGTTCCTTGGCTGTTGGAGCAGGTCGTTTAATCGTCTCGTTGCCGGTAAAATCGTCTCTTCCTCCGGCGTGCGAACCCGCGGCAAAAGTTCGAGTTCAGAATCCGTCGCAGCTATCCCCAACGCACGATATCTCCTTTATGTCGCGCGATGATCACGAGGCCGGATTGACAGTGGTTGTGCCCACATTGACAATAGCGCCCATTGACAGCGGGCTCCATTCACGTCTTAACTAATGCAAACTCGCGTGCCACGTAATCCCGGCTGGCCGTAAAGAAGATACTAAAAGACCGCCGGACCGAGAGAGCACCGTGTAAATTTGCGAGGTTAACGCTACCGTGTTACCTCAATGGACAATAACCTTGACTGGTGATATCAGGGGTCGCTATTACCAGCGTCTTACCATGAGGCGCTCTCATTCGCTAACACCCGGAGCATTGCTGGAAATGTTCCAGTAACCTTTTTTTTCTTTGCCTTGCTCCCTCTCTCTCTCTCTTTCTATCGCTTTCCCTTTCTCTCTCTCTTTCTCTCTTCCTGCCATGTCCTGCTCTCTTACGTGGACAACTTTTACTCCCTCCGCGAGCGTTCCTTCCTCCTTCTGCATCTTCCTCGCTGACTCCTTCGAGGCTGAGCGCGACGCTGACGGAATTACACTCAGGCTCCGCTTCTGCTCTGCGCCGTGTAAGCGGAGTCGAACCCCTCGGTTCTCTATGGCTCGCCATAAATATCGGACGGTGACGTTTGGGGAGAAAAAAGAAACTGTCGGCTAGGAACTGTAGATGACCCCCGTCTATGAAACGGCAGTCAACCATGCCGGTCTAACTACCGTTCGTTCTTTTCGTAGCCGAAACGGGTCTCGTCTATTACACGCGTCGGAGAATCGTGGCCACCAGATGAATTTATTTATTCACGGCGTTATATTGCTACGTCGGGAGGTTTTCTTGTGCTCTCTATTTCTCACTTTTCCTCTTGTCTCTCTCTATTCTTCTTTTTTTCTCTATTTTTCTTGCCTGTGGTACACTATAAGAAAAGATCAGTGAAAACAATTCGAGTCAGACGAATGTAATTTGAGAATTGCATATTGGCGAACCGTTTGTCTTAATTTTTTTAGCGACATTTTTCTATTCTCTTTGTCTCTTGTTATTTGTACGAAACGAGCTCCAAATTTAGTTCAATGAAGCGATCGTAAAACTGACCCAACACATTGTTGGTCGCACTCATCGTCTAATTTATTTCATCTTCCAACCAGATGTGGAATTACTCGTATTATATAGTTAGATCGACCTTTTGTTAAGTGAAAGAACATCTGTATCATATGTTTCTGTACAACTGCGTTTCAGTTTCGTGAACCTTTCACTACCTAACTAGATCTTACAGTTTACATTTCTTCGTTTCGCTCTGTTGATCTGACTCGATTTTTGTTCAACTTCATTCGATCGTGGCTCATAAAATACAAATTTGCGCAGACCTGAAACTCGATTCTTTTTAGCTCATCTCTTTTTCAGTTTACACACAGAAAGATACAGACTGCATTCAAGTGAATACTGTTATTTCAAGTGTTTCATAAGTTTATATATCCGCAAATCCGTCATAGTTTTATCATGAGCACGAGATCTATATTCAAAGTAGCATTCTTTAACCTGTCGAAGCACACAACAATTTTACTTTTTACATGCCAAACATAAGACATTACAATCAGAGGTTAACGTGATCCTCCTCCACGCGCGCGCGACTGAAGATCGTATCTCTGAGAGAAACGGGTAATACAAGTGCCAGAGAAAGAGTTTGTAGATGTTTTCTATCTTACACGTGTCGCGCTCGAGCCGTTGTTATCGTCTCACCGTCACGGACGACGTTCCCCGATAATGCAAGAAATATGCACTCGGTACTTACTTTGTTCCGATTGAAGCGTAGCTTTGACGTGGCGCCAGAAGAGAACTCTGTCGCGCTCGTGACACTTTCGGCGAGAGCATTGAGGCGCTCGAAAGGTTAAGCGTCGACCAAGTCAGACGTTCCTTGCGTTTGTCCGATGCATCCGCGGTGACGAGATAAACGATAAGCAGCGACGTTGCAAACTTGATGCGACGATGCTGTGATCGATAGCGAAGAGAGAAAGAGAGAGTTTATACGCAGCTACGACGACGACGACGACGACGACGACGACGAAGGTTACATGACCGAGGTCGCGTTTTAATGACTCAGAGAATCAGCATGACGAGGCTGTGCACTCTGTCGTGCGCATCGCCGAATGCACATGTTATGGAGAGCAGCGAGGTCGATGTTAGGCGTCGCGTAACTCGGCGGATATTCGAAAAGCGGAGAAAACCGCCTTCGCGCGCGAACCGGTTCAATATCAGCCGACTGTCTCCCAAGGTCGCCGCCGAATAAGACCGGGACTCGTGTATCCTCAGCGGTGTTGCGCGACTCTCGAGCAAAATTCCGCCGTGGAATGTCGGGGAAAGAATAAACGATAGCGTCAATTAGTGAGATTTGTGAATAGATTTTTCGAGGAGTAGTCGATATTACTATATAGTTGAGTGTATAAAAGTGAACCGGATGTCGAATTGAATTCAGATTATACACCCTAGTCACCGTACACGGCGCTTCTCGTTTTCTTTTCCCCACGTTCCTCGCCTCTCCGTTCGCGAAGGTACGGCCTACTCCAGGTGACTCCAGGTCGGTAGGCTTGCACGCGCTACATCGTTGCTTCGGGATCGTCGTTGAATAAGCGACAATTTGTATGACAATTCCTCGATGGTCCGGTGCATTGTGCAGGCATGTGAAAGTATAGACGTAGGCACGTCGCATCCCACAGCGGCAGTTTCCTGCTCTTCTCTTTCTCTCGGTCTCTCTCTCTCTCTCTCCCCCCTTCCCCCTCTCTCTTTCTCTTCCTCTCTACATGACCGGTGGGCCCCGTGAGTGGGTGAAAAGATCCGACGAACGAGGCGTCGGAGTGAGACGGAAACGGCGGCGGAGCGAGGGGGACGACACGGAGAGGTTCCTCTCGAGAGATCACGATCCGTGGAGCAAAAGCAAAGGTCGATCCGTGCTGCACGGTACAGCACGACGTCGCGCCACGACGTCGTCGACGACGGCGACGGTAGGACGAACGTTTATTAGAAGCGGAGGAAGCGCCTCTGTGTGACAAATGACGTGGTTTCATTGTTGCACCAGGCCAGGACCTCCGGGCCCGCCGGCAACCGGGGGCCCCTCGCGCGACGTCGTAAATCTGACCGACGGTGACGGACAGAAATCAGAACGGACGGCCGCGCGCGGGTTTCACGGTTGGAGCGGGCGAAAGGAACAGAGCCGCTGGCGTCGGAGGCTGCTGGCGAGGAGCGACGGCGGCTAGAGTTACGCCGACACCGGCCAAATATTTACGAGCTGGCTGCAATTGGGAGATCCGCGTCCCGGCATCTGGATCCGATGCAACGCGTGGCGCGGGCGTAAAAATCTGACGGTTCTCGTCTGCGGGACGCGCGCGTCGCTCGGCACACATGTTCGCGGGAGAAATATATGTACCTTGGATTGGATTGGATTCAAAGGTATTGTACGTAAGTGTAGCTCTAAGAGAGGAGGGGCATCTCCTCTTGAAGACCTCCGTCAAGACCTCTCTGCTGAGGGATGTCGTAAAGACCTTGAAGTGTTCGAGGTGGATTCCGTGAAAGGTGCCCCGTGGACTTTGTGTTTTCCTGGCAAGTTGAGCCCGAGGTGGCCGAGTGTCCGGCAATCTTTTGACGAATGCCAACTGCGAACGACCTGAGTAGAGCACACTTATTCGCGCACGATTCGCCGTACACTCACTTCTCCACGTGTATCCACGCACCGCGCTGAGAGAATCAATCTCCTGGAAACGATACCAGTTCCAATTCCTGGTCATAAGTCAGGCGAGTTCTGAGTGTTCCGCAACACTGCGTTCCGTTCAGTATCTCTTTTTAAATCCGGATGCTCGAGTAACCTAGAAGGTGAAGGAGTGTAGACGAGAATCGCGCGCGCGTGTACGGGGGTACGCTAGTCGAGGAATTAACTTCTACAAATCATTCCCGATCCGTGCTTTCGAGCCGAAAGGTTAACGTCAATTGCCAACGGCCCCGTAAAAAAGTCGAATATCAATTTCCTCCTGCTGCGAGGAGCACGATGACTAACAGAAACCCGGGAGTAATCGAGGAGATAGAGTAGGGACGATAGAGGCAGAGAAGACGGAGAGAATGGAAGGTGTCTTATTGTCGGGGGTAGACTGACTTGCCGGCGCGAGGGGAGCAGGGGGTAAGGGGGGGTTGGTGATGGCGGTGGAGGGCAGGACACACCGGTAGTGGCGGGCGAGGAAGCGTCAGAAGCGTAGCGGAAGAAAGGGGGAGTTCGTTAAGCGGCGATCGACCGCGGGTCTGTCAATCGGTTCGAGGGCCCGGAGAAACGAGGGGAGCCCAAGATGGCCGCCCCGGCAGCGTGTACACGGGGCCCCTGCTTCGCCAGCATCAGCGACTTAGCATAAATCACTCCCGCTCCGCTTCGCTCGCTCGCTCGCTCGCTCGCTCACTCGCTCGTTCGTTCTCCCGCTAACAGCCTGCAGAAATGCGACCGCACCGCAAATACGGGCTTGTCTTTGCGTCTACGTGGCTCATACAGCGCGACTATGATCGCGTTTTGCGGTTTGTCGCGGTTGCCGGGGGCGGCGAGCCGACGCTTCGTCTCCGTGCCGGCGGCACGGCCCTCGCAATTCCCCCTCGCGTTGGCATCACGCGTCCGACCGTGAAGATATTAATTGGATTTCAGTCGTCGCTATTTTTCCCGAACGGATCACACGATCTCTCGGCTCGATCGACGGCCGCTCGGAGGTGTGCTCGCACGCCACGATAAAAACTCGATGCGCGTCCGCCGCGAGCGGCGCGAATCTAACGATTTTCTTCCTCCGATTGAATCTTTACGCGTGTCATTCGGCGAGACGTCGACTCGCAAAAAGCTCGCGTATAGCATACTTTATCGTACTTTTTATTGTTGACCGGGGTCCATGTAGACGATTTACGCGCCAATAACGCGACGCAGTTCGCAGTGATAGCAGCGAATGCAAGCATATTATTTGCGCAATGGCCGGTGATCATGATTGCGCAAGTATCGGCGGCCCAGACTAAAAAGACCGTGAGGAGGTGGGGATAAATGCGACTGAGGCTAGAAGGACCGAGAAAGAGGTAGACAGACAGACAGACAGAGGAGGAGAGAGAAGGAGAGAGAGAGAGAGAGAGAGAGAGAGAGAGAGAGAGAGAGAGAGA
>NW_022639501.1:704929-705909 GCF_010583005.1 Odontomachus brunneus | reverse complement strand
GAGAGAGAGAGAGAGAGAGAGAGAGAGAGAGAGAGAGAGAGAGAGAGAAAAGGCGAGCAAACCAGTCGGTCAATCAATCACGGGAATTGATCTCGGTGGCAAGTGCAGTCACGATCAGCCAACCTGAAATATGTCGGACGTAAGAATTGATTTCGTAGAACGTGCACGGTCCGTCGTGGTTCTATATCTTTCCCCCGCTGCTCCTCCTTCCTTTCTCGATAGTCCGTCCTTCTTTCCCACCCTCTCCCCTCCTCCCTCTTGCATTCTGCAATGCCGTTGACACGCACGATCACTCGAAGAAGTTGGACGACGACGAGATGGAAGAGGAGCAAAGAGAAGGTTCCGTGATTTTTCCTCCTTCCGCGCGCGCGCTGCTGAAATACTTCCCTCGACGACTGGCTCGCTCTTCTCGCATGGCTCCGATATTACGACTGTAGGAAATTCAGGGGCGGCAGGGGGGAGGAGGAGGAAGGACAGGAAAAGGAGGTGGAAGAGAAAGAGCGACGGTCCTCCGTGCGGAGGAGAGAAGCGGAGAAGAAAGAGCGAGAGAGAGAGAGAGAGAGAGAGAGATTCGCGAGAGAGGAGGGTTGGGCGAACAGAGCAAACGGACAGGTCGCTTATTTATGGCAACCATACTTCAGATATATGAACTGGTTCCCGTCGAAAGTTCGGGACGCCACGTCTTTCCAGTTCAAAATGTATAGAGAGGTGTCCCGCCGCTCGCCTTCAACGGGGAAGATTTGCGAGGGGTCACCCTTCTGCGCGCGCTATCATACGAGCTTAATTCCTTCTTCCTACTGTCGCGCGCGCACGTGAGCGCGAGCGCGAGGGCTTTCTCGCGTTGGACTACTACCGGTTTTATGGCGGAACGATGGAACGTCGGACACGTGAATATTTGATTACCGTAACCCCGATCTTTCTCTCTCTCTCTCTCTGTCTCTCTCTCTCTCTCTCTCTCTCTCTCTCTCTCTCTCTCTCTC
>NW_022639501.1:696085-704861 GCF_010583005.1 Odontomachus brunneus | reverse complement strand
CTCTCTCTCTCTCTCTCTCTCTCTCTCTCTCTCTCTCTCTCTCTCTCTGTCTCTCTTTCTCTCTCCGGCCGGTTCACGGACGGAAGTGGCCGCGGTGATTTAAGCGTTACTTGGAGCGTTATTGTTGCGCCGCGATTCCTCATCGCCGCGCAGGAGTCGCTCGCCGTGACTTTGAATGCTCTCTGAATGTGATATACGGCGCGTTATGTTTTTTGAAAGACTTTTAAAGGTGTATACTTGAGCGGATTTTGGGGAACCGGTTCCTCCTCCTCGGGAGGACGTCGCGAGTACTCTCGTTGCGGAAAGTCTATTCGAATATTCAAGCGGGTTCCGTGCCGAGCGATACTTCGAAGGTGGGACCGTCCGTTTTGTCTTCAATTAATGTGCGACACACAACAGTCATAGGCGTGCCACTTTGTTCGTTCGAACGCGACCGCGTCGAAATTGGCGATGCCAGTTGCAATCGCGAGTAATTTTCACGACTGCATCATTCACGCGCGCTTGAGTTTCCATAGCGCGAAGGTGCCTCCGCGATTCGACAGCAGTAAGAAGACAATGCAGCCCAGCCATCATTCTCGCGTGTCGACGATCACGAAAATCCGCGCGTACGACAAATCGCAAGCAATCCCCCCTCCCCTCTCCTCCCCTCCTCCCGTCCCGAGGATCAGCGAGGCTCCGCAGAATCGGGCGGCCAGAAATCGACCCTTTTGTCCGGCGTGTCCCCCGTGTGCAGCTCGACGTCAGTTAATTTATATTTATCCTCTTCTTCGGTATCCGCAGGATCCTGTAGGCCGTTTCCGATATTCGAGCAGCGTGGTAGAGGAGCGTTTACGCGTTAGTAGAGGGGACGATGCGGGACAGAGCGGGGGGAGAAGAGAAAGAGACAAACGGAGAGAAAGAGAGAGAGAGAAAGAGGGGGCGCGAAAAGGGGCGAGACGACGAAGCGGGGCGGAGAGGAGAGAGCAAGAAGGAGAAAGAAAGAGAGAGAGAGAGAGAGAGGAGCGATGGAGTAGATAAATAGATGGATGGGCAATATTATAACTCACCGGCTGTCATCCTGTACGGCCGAGTCAGGCTGCTAATCAGACCCCGGCGCGCTCTCGCCCCTCGACCGACCCTTCACGAAAAATGGATTTATTGCCGTTCGCCTCGACTTCGGCACGCTATCGAGCTCTCTGATCCATAGAATGTAACCATCGTCGTACTATTCGCGTCGGATCCTCCCTCCGATCCTTCCTCCCTGGGCCGGGTCTCTCCCCTCGGGCTCTCCTGCCCTCTCGACCTGCGAGAGCCGAAAACCGCCTCCCGGAGCCTTTTCGGCTCCAATGTCGCGGAAAACGCCACGTCCGAGAGTCGGGATCTCGCGTTTTCGCACGTGTCCACGCTCGCGGCACCTCGAAAGCGCCAGTTCTCGTCTGATCGTCTAAAGTTAGGCAACGTTGGGCACGGTCAGTACTTTGGCCGGGAAGCGACAGGGAACAATGTGTGTGCTATTGTGCGTTTTCGCACGCGGCTTTCGAGAGTTCGTAGGCGAGCTTCTTCACGGGAAAAGTATCGCAGCCTTCTTCGACGTAAATGTGTACACTGAAGGAAAAAAAATGTCTAAGAAGACATTCATGTTTGCGGTCAACACATGTGTGTATTTGTGTTGAAATTTTTTTTTATTTGAGTAGAATAACAATTGACTCTGTCGTGAAGAGCCAAAGTTTCACGAAAATGTATATTTTGTTATTTGAAAAATATTCTCTATATTGATATAGGTAATTGGTATCAATATACCCTCGCACACCGAATAAATATTCCTTATTTCTAAAATATTTCTTCTCTCAGAGTATATATGTTTCAGCGTGTTTGCGGGTTGCCTCGTGCACACGGTCAGATTTGAACGTTTAACCGATTGGAAGAGAGAGAAGGCCAATAGGAGATGGTCGCGAATATTCCACAACTACGGGAGGACAATAATAATGTGTAACACCGTAAACACACGCACCGAGTATTTTTCCAGACATGCAACGTACGCGCTGCATCCACCTCCCACGTCAGAGCCCGTTTATCCCCATTATTGTTAACATTAATTAATCCCATTGGCCCGTTGCAACGAATTAATTGCACACTTACTTTTTGATTCTCTCTAATGCTCTTCAAATGTTGCCTGCTCTCTCTTTCTCTCTTTTAATCAGTTTCAATGCCCGGGAGCTTTGTTTACACAGCTCGTTAAAAGTTTAAATACGCGAGGAATGGTAATGTCAGAGGGAGAGAATCGATGAATCAATCGCTAAATGGTATCCGAAAATATTTTCGCCTCACACGGTGTTATCTCTCCAGCGCGTGTACGCTCTGGCGCCCGCGGTGTGATCCGCTCTCTGTCCCCTTTCGTCACCCTTCAGCGGACCTCTCATCTCGCGCTCGACTTATGTGCACGTGGGTGTACTCGGTTTCCACGAGAACGCGCTGCTTTCACCGCGGTCGATGACGACGAGAGGGTTGGATCGCGGGGGGGTATCCGCGGAACGACAGGAGGAAGAATGGCGGGGAG
Organism: Odontomachus brunneus; assembly: GCF_010583005.1. Classification (NCBI taxonomy): domain Eukaryota; kingdom Metazoa; phylum Arthropoda; class Insecta; order Hymenoptera; family Formicidae; genus Odontomachus; species Odontomachus brunneus. Next base: position 702,325 of record NW_022639501.1, on the reverse strand, counting down.
CGAAGGGCGACGGGGTTGGGTGTGGGGGAGGGGGAAGGAGCAGGAACGAAGGCGAGAGGTGGCAGGGGGAGTAAGGGGTCAAGTGAGGACCAATGCATCAAGCAAACCGTGACACTCGCCTCCGCATGGCGTGCATAGATCATGCCGACCTCGTCGGTGTGCGCGACGGGCATGGCGCGAGGCGGGGAGGGAGAGACGATCTAAGCCGTGCACAGCGCGAGAGTGAGAGAGTGTGCAAGTGAGTGGGTGAGTGGAAAAGAGAAGGAGAGAGGGAGAGGAAGAGAGAAGGACGGAGAAGAAAGGTCTCTTTCTACCTCGTCTTGTCCCTTCCCGTCCCTTCGATCACCCTTCCGTCTTTCTCTTTCCAGTCGCGACTGTGGCGGGAGAGCACAGATGTACGAGCCGAACGAGATAGACGCGAAGAAGAGAGCAGAAGTGCCTGAGACCTCCGGTACGCGAACGTGTACACGTCTGTGTGTGTGCGCGCGTGCACACACGGGAGGGAGTGTGTGTGTGTGTAAGTGCGCGCGGGCGTTTTTTCAACGAGATTTATTACCGAACTCCTAATGCTCCCGGACAAGAGGAAGGGGTCGCAGTCCCTTCCCCACCTCCACCCACTCCTACCGCCGCTGCCATCGCCGCCGCCGCCGCCGACGTCGTCGTCGTCGTCGTCGTCGTCGTCGTCGTCGTCGTCGTTGTCGCCGTGTCGACAGTACTTCGTACCTTCTCGCCGTGCCTCCGCTCGTCTCCGCGCGTCGCTTAATCCCCGGCTGCCACGCTATTACGAGTTGATTTACATTCTCGCGCTAACAAGGGTTGGGATAGGGTCCGGAGGATTTGGCGGTCTCCGCCCGATAGGTCGTCGATACGGACCGTCCGTCCCGGACGAGATGCCAGCGGCGCGTCGATCCGCTGGACTCTGGATCGGCGAACGATTGTTCCCCAGGGCGTCCCGGCCGGGAGCGCAACGGAGAAACGCGAGCAGTAAGACTCGAGCGGTAAGCAAATTGGCCAGTCACACAGTCGATGATTCCTCGTACGCTCCACGAATGATCGACTCTGTGACCGGTCGACTGTCTCTCCGCCTGAGTTTCGCCGCTTATTACGCCTTTCCGCGCGCCACGGCTTCGATCGATCGCGACCGTCGTCGTCGATCCGTTCAATCCTGCGTGGATTTCGATCCGCGAGCGATCCATCACCGGCGCGCGGATCTCTAAATTAGATTCCTGCCGCGCGAAAACGGAGCGAGGAGGGAGGGGCGGGCGGGCGGAGAGGGGAGAATAACGCAGCCGGGGACCGTTAGATCACGAAAGTGGCGAAGAGATCGTATATAGGCTCGGGTTACGCGCCGGAGCAATAAATGTCTTCGCCGGGAGAATTTACGGCCGCAAACGGCGTCACAAGCGCGGGGAATAAATCATTATTAAGTAAATCGTATTACTGTTTGTAAATTCTACTCTTAACCGGCCCAACTTTAATGAGATCATTATAAAGGGATTATATAATCGTGACACGCGGGCGTGTGTATGTAACGCGGGCGGAATGCAAGCGCGCCGCGCGAGGAATCGGCCGAGGGGGGAGGGGGAGGGATTGGAGGGAAGAGGACGCGCGGAGGGGGCGAGGGGGGCCTGCCCGGGAGATCGAGATATTCGATCAATGTTCGATCGGAGATAAAAATTCGAGCGGAGAAACACGAGGCTGCACTTTGTGCGGCTAAATGTTATGGGAAGCGGGAAGTCGGTTAAGTAGAAGCCGCTGCATCACTGTCAGACGGGGGAACGTTCCTACTGAATCATTTTACATATCGGCTATCAAAGAGCATCGTGCCGTAAGCGCGAAATATATTTGTTATATAAATGATGCAGCGTATTCTCGTTCGCGGGCTTATAACGGCCGCCACGACAGAATGTTTACGACGCGATCGCGCAGGAGTCGCCGGGCGCGCAAAACTTTACGCGGCTTTGACTTTGTTTCTCCGCCCCGCTCCGCGGCGGAATATTCATCTGAAATTTATCTAGGGAAACGAATAATTCAAGTAACACGTATACACAGGGTGTTGCCTTTCTCCCGTCCGCTAAATATATGAAGTTATTCCTCGTGAAAATTTGAGTTGGAAGGTATCGGGCGAAAATGTCGGGATGTCGGGATGTAGTTTACGAAATACAAGCGATCGAGAAAACAAGACTTCTCGCGTACTATACTTCGGACGACCGAGTGGACAGCGAATCTATTTTCTTCGATTGATTTTAAGCGGATTTTATTTGGACAGATTTCTAACTTGGGTCTTGGCTATAATATGTTATATTAAATGTGTGGGAAAGTTACTACAAGTAAGAACTTGTTTCGACAAAATGGCTTTTCGATTCTGTTTTCCATGAGGAATAACGGTATGCACTTAGTGGGCGAAGGAAAGAAAACGCTCTGTGTACTTTCTATACTATATATATTTTTTATACTATATATAATTTCGTCAATAATTGAATTAATCGATTTATAATTGTACTTTATAATTGTAATGTAACTTTAAATATAGAGAATCGTGAGATCACGAGACGCTTGTCACGTGTTCTTACTCTTCATTTTCAATTCATCGATTATTTTTTATCACAACACAGCAAAGAATAAACGATATATTAACGTTGGAAAGTAATCGATTAAAAATTTCTCTGACTAAAATAATCGGCAAAATCGGTGAACAGAATTAATTGTCACGTATGTAATTGAGTAACTTAATCGATTGACGATCAGTATATAATCAGTCACGTCAGAGTTTGATCATTAACTATTTTTAACCCATTGATTACATCATCTGTGATTTCATATACGAATATTAATTTTGATTATTACTTATTTTGATCAAGGAAGATTTTAATTGATCAATGTCCAACACTGCGACATAAAATTGGAAAGATAGAAGACTGCGTTGTGGGAAAAAAGCCACAATGTGTTGCGCATGTCTGTGATGTATTAATAAATGCGTATACTTTAGCCAGAGATTAACCCAAAAAATTGTACAAGTTCCGCGTCTTCATAAAAGTTTTTCAGTCACATAAAAGTTTGATCAATAATTATTTCATCCATCGATTACATCATTTGTGATTTCATGCGCGACTATTAATTTTGATTATTACACATTTTGGTTAAGGAAGATTTTAATTAATAAATGCTCAACACTGTGATGTAAAATGGGAAAGACTGAACTGCGTTGTGGGAAAGAAACCGCGATATTGTGCGTGATATATTAGTATATGCGTGTACTTTAGCCAGAGATTAATCCAAAAAATTGTCTCGCATTTTGATCGTACCTCTAATCCACGACTTTTCGCTGTGGCCGGGTTGGTCCGCAACTTTCTCGATTCATCACCACATTATTTACGTACCGTCTTTCACACCTGCGTTACACTGCGCGATCGCGGTCCAACAACGGTGCACGACGTGGTCCGACGTGTTGGCGCGAGGGGCAACGAGTATCGTCCATAATCATCGCGAGACGTGTCGGGCGCGTGTCGTCGCGAAGAAATCGGCCGGACTTGCTGCGGACGCGAGGAGGCGAACGCGAAAAGGACCGGAGTAAAAGAACCTCTCCCGGTCGGGCAGAGTGGAGCGAAAAAAAAAGAGAGGACAGAAGAAAGGAGGAGGGAAAAAAAGAGAAATCAGCCGCGAGACACATCGCCACGGAAGACGAGAAGGGCGACTCGCGAGGAAGAAAGACTCTCGGGAACTCCGAAGAGTGGGATGGAGGCGTGGGTGGAGTGGGCGATAGTGGGGCGCGAGAGAAGCACGGCGCCCCGCTGGCCCGCCGCTGGTGGGGATGGTTCAGGGCCGCGGGAACGGGGGGCGCCACGGAGTGCCTCGCAATCCGCGGCGAGGCGCGACGCGCGGGAGGGGCAGAGGAAGGTCGCGCGGGTAGGGGAAAAGGATGCCGCTGTGGAGGGGGCAGAGGTGGGGAAGATACCGCGGAGCCGTCAGTGCGCCACGTGCTGCCGTCGCGGGTAGGTCTTTGCTTTCGCTCCGTTCCTCCGTGGTCGCGGGCCACGCATGCTATCGCGTCATCGCGTGATAACGGCCGTTGTTCTGTCTCTCTGTCACCGAATTCCGCGGACCGGGCATCTCGCGACGTCGCCTCCGTCGTCGTGCCGTCGGGTGTACGCGGCCTTTCCGCCGCGATGCGACGCGTGGTCGCCGCACGGTGACACGAATGAGTCGTGCGAGGAATCGAACGTTTCGTGCGGACGGCGTGACCCGGAGAAGAAGAAGGAGGAGGAGGACGTTGGGGGGAAGAGTTGAGTGAGTGCACTTGTTGGTCCCCGTCGTGGTGTTGTCGGTTACGCCGGGGTCGTAAGGGATGATGATGTGGTGATATGGTGCCGAGGCTTTCGCGGAGATCACGCGCGAGCTTCCCGATGCGCGTCGCGCCGACGTCGCGTTACCCCTGCCACGACGACCGCTGGACGACGCGCGGAGCATCATCTGAGGTGTCAGCGGTGACGTCTCGCCGGGAGCGACGTATCCTGCTCGGTGGAACCACTACTTCGTGGTGAGTGCGCCGTGTGTGATTCATGCGTTTCCGGCGCGCGCGGTAAAGCGTGTCACGTTGCGCTCGGCACCGCGGCCGAAAGCGCGCGCCTGTAACCTGCCCGGCCCCGGGAGTCGTGTATCGAAACGCACGCTCGGCCGCCGAGTACTGCTGCTGCTGTTGCTGCTGCTGCTGCTGTTACGGCAAGGACAATGAAGCCATTCATGCACGGTCCATTCAAACGTTGGAGAGTAAACAGTGGGAAGCGATACGTGGAGGAGGAGTAACGTTTACTACCAAACGCAGAGAATTACAGGGGGTGTGAAGTGTTGTCTATCGAAGAGCATCCGACAGGATGCTCCGGGACGTGTCGTTTATTGCGCTCCCGCGCTCAAACGAATTTTTCCAGTTCTATCAAGATACCAGCGAGATAGAATTTCTCGAATCACGCGCGAGAGAAGCGCGAACGCTTCGCTAAGAGTTCCCTTCGGACTCGACCCGGAGGATCGCCCAAGTGCCGGTCAAGTTTCGCCTCGGAAAATTCACACACGCCCGTGAAACATCCTCCACAACCCATCTCTTCCCACTGTTTATTCTCGAAGATCGTCGTTCATACACGCGAGAGCGTGGCATACGCGACTCTCGTTTGTGTCTCGTGGAGTTTCGCGCGCGCGAACAGTTTTCCGGTAAAGACTCGCGTCGCGTTTCCCCACCCGAGAGGAAATCTCGCGGAAAATCGCGCGAGAAGTGCGAAGTAATTGGCTCCAGCGCGGGAGGGCAGCCTTTGGAGTAGGAATGAATGAAAAAATCCGCGCGGGTCGAGCGAGCGGGCTGGCGAGCGCCGCGTGGCTTGCATAAACAAAAGTGCAGTGCGCGCAGCAGGTGGCGGAATCGCGTGTAATCCTCGTGCACGCAGGATCCTCTGCGGTGCGCATTGTTTCTATACCCTCGGAAAATGAACGTCGCGTCGCGTTAACCTCGATCAAGCGTATGCCGGCCGGCCGCGTCAAAGTGGAGTCGCGGATTAAATCGCGGACCGCGCGATTCTATTTTCGTCCCGTGTCCTCGTGCCGTGGTTCAGATTTTCTCTCTCGCGCGCCCTTCTCTGTCTCTCTCTCTCTTTCTTTCTTTCCCTCTCTCGCGCGCGTCTTCGCCCACCCCCCACTCTCTGTCGCGCTGTCTTATTCTGGAATATCTTACGAGCTGTCAGGATAAAAACGCCCTGATTTCCTACAGCGCGCGTGACATGTTAAAGCGCTCAAACCTTGTAAAGTATGCTATATCGATATGATATGCAATGTGACATTATCGACATGTACTTGACGGGCTAATTTCGATTTGGGTCGAATTTTGATTGGTAAAATGTCAGTGTGTGACTGTACGTCACGTCGCGCGCGTCGCCATATGCGCACCGATTAGAATGAGAATGGCGAATATCGCGTTTGTTATCGAATTCGTTGCGCTATTAGGATGAATAGGAGGCAGGCTGACGGAACGCGGTTAAACGACGTGATTTATAGCGTTTTAAAAGTCGTCCGGATCAGTCTTGGCCGCATTGGTATGTACTTGGATACGCTGTCATATGTTTAAACACACGCATAAACAAACACACGTACGCACGTACACATGATGCCGCGTCTTCGTGTCACGAGTGGATCGGTGTCAAAACAGAAATTTTCTCCAACACACACACACACACACACACACACACACACACACACACA
>NW_022639501.1:695528-695792 GCF_010583005.1 Odontomachus brunneus | reverse complement strand
CACACACACACACACACACACACACACACACACACACACACACACACACACACACACACACACACACATATATATATATAATTCACATAAATGCTGTCATTCAATCCATCGGAATCGATTATTTGCACTTTAAATCGTCGCCAGTATTTATGGAGGATGACAGTTGTTGTTTGCGCTCTTGCCCAAGCGTCTATTTCCGTGTGAAATTCAGCAATTAAAGGGTCACTCTAATCTAAAAAGTTTACTCGTCAGAAATCTTATATA
>NW_022639501.1:684282-695424 GCF_010583005.1 Odontomachus brunneus | reverse complement strand
TATATATATATATATATATATATATATATATATATATATATATATTTATTTATTTATTTATTTAAGAGAGGTGCGTGATTAAGAGTCCATTCTGCCGGCTAATGAAATTCCGCCAGCTTTGGCCGAGTTTCTCCTCCTCCTCCTTTTCACATGATGACGATACTGTCTGTAACAAGGATAGACAGAAAAAAGAAGCAGCAATGCTCAACGCTCGAGTGCACCGCTGTAATTAACTCGACGATACTCGGTTAGCACCGATCGGCGGCGTTGCGTACGGATGGCGATGGGAGATTGGCGCGGGCGAGATGGAGGCGGGAGGGGAGGGGAGGGGCTCGAAACCATTTTTTTTTAATCCGCCACTCGACGCGGCGCCGCGAGTCCTTTCCGTCTTCAATTGTCCTTGCTGCCTACCGTCGTCAAGCGTGACGCATTGCGCGCCGCAGAGTGAACACGTCCCATGTATCTCCGTGCGCGGTTTACCCCATATCCGCGCTAATTGTCAGTTCATCGATATCACGCCTGAAAAATGCATTTTTGAGCGAGCGCGCTTCGGGGGCGCGAGTGGACACCTCCACCCTTTCGCCACCCGCCGCGGAGGGGACTGGCGGTGGGCCGCTTCTTGACACGCTTTCCATCTTCGGGCTGATGGATGCGGTAAACGCTGGCGTTGACAGTGCGCTTTAATTGCGAAGTCCGCGTTACTGAAGCCACCCGAGGAGAGTCCGGGCTTGGTGACGGGATTGAAAGCGCGTCATCGACGACAGATTTTTCGCCACGGTGTGGTGCCGGCACAACGATGGATCACTTCGATCGTGATCCACCGCGACGTCAGGCCGCGGCCTTCGATTCCGAGCGACAGTTCAGCCTAGTTTTCACCAGGGATATTCCTCTCTCTCTCTCTCTCTCTCTTTGCCTCTCTCTTTCTCTCTTTCTGTCCCTCTCTCTCTTTCTCTCTGCCTCTCTCTTTGTTTCTCTTTCTCCAACTGCCCTCTCTCTTTCTCAGTTTCTCTTATTTTTCCTTTTCCTCGGGCAGAACGAGTCGCGCGCTGCAGTTTGAACGAGAGGCGAAAGGAACGCGACGCGGTCGCGCATTTATCGTTAACCTTATTTCGGGTCGGGGAGAGTCCGCGACGCAATTAACGGGATGCAACCAGTCGAATATGGTGCGGGCAGAGAGCGATCGGAGAGAGAGCCCGCCTGTCAATCTTCTTGCTCCATCCTCGCAGAAGTGGTGCATTAACGCGCCGAGACGTTCGGCGCGTTTCCACATGATGATTCGCGATTATTCCCCCGCGGATATATCCGATGTTATGCCTTTTCTTTCTGTCGATGGTGATCTCGAGCCAATTCCGATCGGCCGGTCGAGCGTGCCTGTTTTTATTGCAGCGGCGTGCTCGACGATGAATGCGAATGATCGACGGATATCACGTGGGTCATTCGTTGCGAGCGATATACTTCGTTACGAGGCGACTTTGTAGGCTCGTTGCGGCCAGCTTTGTTAGGACGCCCAACGATTACCGTGCGAGATCTCGCATCGCGCTGTCGAATTTCCCATTTTCCTACAATTTATCGCGCACTGCGAACTCGCAGTACTGCCATCGATAGAGATCGATGTCGTTACTAAAAGCTCCCGGCCAACTGCTTTCGTATCTAGCTACGTTGTGAAAAAAAATATTTAAAACAGAAATATTTATTCAGTGGGTACTATATACATATATAATAATATTTACTTAAATCACATTTACTTAAATAACATTTACTTAAATCCATATTCTTTTATTTGAACAGAATGTGACAATTACTTTCATGAAAAGTAAGGTTTTAAGAAAATATGTATTTTTGTTTGAGAAATGTAAATATAAAGTAATAAAAAAAGTATTAGTATAATAAAGTATAAAAAAAGTATTAGTATATTAAAGCATATTAAAAAAGGTATTAATATACAAACATAATAAATATATTAAAACTATTATGTAGTATAAATAAATGGATATCATTAGTACCCACCGAAGGAAAATCACTTTTATTTATTAGATATCTATAGGATTAACTTATAATGTGTTTCCTGGGTTGTGTGGATGTGTAATGCATTTTAGAATTAGTCACACAAGTTTACACAATTACGTAATTATTTACGTAATTCTTTAGATTATAATAAACAGTGATGAGAGAAATTAGAAAGGAATATGGCTGGTCGAAAATTTCGAGTGACTATCGATCTGTCGAGTGGCAAGGCGATATCGATCTATCGAACTGAATGTATAGAGGGCGTCGTGATGGGAGCGCGGCAACAACGTTCGCGTCGTAGCGCGAACTTTCGGCGATCAATTGCGCGGCCATCTTTGATCTGTTTGGTTCGAGCGACCGCTATTGACACATCAACATCGCTCCGCATCTCTTCGTCTCTTTTGTCCGTCGGGAGTGAGTCTCGCGTGAGGAAACAAGTACCGGGACTGTTGAGAGCAGCGACGATGCGCGATCGTCGCGAAGTATCGTGAGTACGTTATTGCAAAGTAATCTCGTTCCTGGGTACGTGCGTGCGTGCATGCAACCGGTGCTCGTCGCGACGTGTCGCGGGTCGACGTCTCTTACACTTGTGATCACCGTCGGCTCGTTCAAGTGGCAATAGAATCGGGCGATTTATTGCTCGGGAGAATTAGAAATGTGTAATCAGAGAGATAAGTGGACAATATGTCGCCGCAGAGATCAGCACGACGGGCCGAATCTTAGCGTCGGCCTGTTAGCGAGGGATTTACATATTCGACGCGTTAACAATTTAAGGGAACACGCGAGACACAAAGGAGACAGCTTCCGTTCTTCGCGCGCGCGTGTTATTTTAAGCAACCTGCTGACGCTCGCACTCGACGTTTCAACGTAAACGTTAATGTGAATTAGTTTATTATTCCAGTCCCGGTCACACCTGAAGAGAGAGGGAGTGAGAGAGACAGAGAGAGAGAGAGAGAGAGAGAGAGAGAGAGAGAGAGAGAGAGAACTCTTTAGGGTTGCGCGTGGACCGAGGTGTGTTTGCGTGCGTCCGTACTAATATGACGTTTAACGCACGCACGACGCTCGCGTGTCCGCGTGAAGTGAAGCAGGCGCGCGCAGATGCTTATACAGGAAGACACCGTGTCCAGGGTTTCGTAGGAAACGCACGAAAATCCCGTCTACGTGAGGCTCCTCGACAGCTGCTCGCCGAGTCCCGATTGAATTATGCTTATTCCAGTAAAATCCCAACTAATCGCCGCGCGATCGATTATTCTCAGCCCACGTACCTTCGGACACTTGTGCGTTCAGCTCTTAGGCCGCACAAACAAGCCGAATTCAAACGATTAATCGCACCGGCGACGCGAAGGCCCGAAAAGCGCGTGGCATATTTTGTCGTTTGTATGCTTTATTTCGTGCAATTTGCAAAAAATTGTAAGTATACCTGACGCATACACATGTTGATACCGTCGTGATATGTTCTTTATGTTTTTGTCTCCCCTCCTCCCTCTCTCTCTCTCTCGCTCGCTCGCTCATCAACTCCACATATCGCCGAGACGTGGTGAATGATTCGCTTTATTCTGCATCACACGTACACGGTGGTGATTGCCGGATATTTACGAGACAATCCGATGTGACAAACATCACGCGGAGCGATAAATTTCGTCGCGCGTCGTCATTAATTAAATAACAAGTTTTTAACGGGTGCGCATTTAAAAACGATTAAGCGGCTCGATTGCAGCCCGGACGTCGAGAGACGACGAGGTACGGCGATTAGATCGAGAATAACCGTGCGAATCCATAAATATACATAGGTTTTTACTCCCCATCGGTCACGCGGCCTGAAATTCGTCGACTCGGAACGAAACGGACATGACGTCACCGGTCGTCGCGATTAAATCCGACGTGTCATCGTGAGACGCTCTCGACATACGTATGACGAGTCATTATAGATTCATGAGAACCGAAAGGACCTCGCCATAAATATTGTTTATTGCATCCCGCTGGTCCTCCCGCTGGATTAATTCATGAAATCATTAATTTGTTATTATCCACGTCACATGGACGCGTCTTCGTGACTCAACAATCGCAATTGATCGCACCGAGTCTGAAAGGATAAACATAGTCAGCATGGATTTAGCGTGGGTGACATCACTGACGTCGTTCACAATTCCAAATGCGTAACTAACGTGAACGGCGAGTCGCGCTTCTTGCTTCTCAAGCTCTTCCTCGCTTTATCTTCCGAAATAGAATCGTATAATCGCTCTCTACACCGCTAAATACGCAGGAATATTTTCAACTTATGAAAATAGAGACAGAGAAGATTTATATTGAAAAGTATTATATTGTCACATGGAACAACGTATGTCACCCAATCTGCGAAATACGACAGTCTTATCGGTTTGCTGAGCAAACGCGCCGTTTATAGCCGCTGATGTTTCCTTTCTCGTACAACGTAGTTTCGTGATTCGACGATATCCATCTCGTCCGAGGGATTCCATATTTCGCATAAGTAGGAACATTTCATTTTTTCAACTCTACCGAGGCAATCAAAATAACGAGGATTTGTAATTTCTTATATGGAAAGTATTCAAATTTATGACGACGCGTTTCATATTTTTGATTGACGTTGAATAAAAACGAAAAGAAATGAACATTTCTTTCCCTTGCATTATTTACTATTTTCTTAAAAATTTGTCGTTTTGGCCATTTTCGAAATTGTTAACGGATGCACCGTCATACGCTGAAAGAAAGAAATGATTGATTTAACAAAATTTTCGTTATTTTAGGCCACAACCATATCTTTTTGTAGTAAATGATAACAGTAACATACATATACAAGGTTGTTATCACTAACATTATAGTAAAATTCAATAAAGAAATGGTTTTCCCGATTATAATTTCTAGTAGTTTTATCTCTATGTGATTATAGTTACAAATACAAAACATTTCTTTCGCTGTATGAGCGCCCTTCTCATTCCCATAGTAATCTTAGCTATTATGCACAGCGATTATACTGTTATGATTATGCTGATTATGCGATTATGCACAGAGAAAAAATATATTTCTTTTCCCCGTACAAATCTGTTTCAATTTTACTATACGTCTAGTACACTGAGAAGACAAATTTTGATATTTATAATTGTAGTTATACAGAGAAGAAATGGTTACTATAAATTATGGTAATACTATAAAATACTATTAAAAATATTAATACTATAAAAAAATCACATTTCTCCATTAAATTCTACTATAATATTAGTAATAACAACCTTGTATGCATATTATAATAAAAAACATGGTTGCACTCAAAATTAATCACAATTTTTGTACAGATCAACTATTTTTTTCTCTCAGTGTGGTGCAATAATACACTGTCAGTGAATATATTTTGCCAAAGAATATGGTAAAGTTGGTGAGAAATTTCGTTATAACGAATTTTTTAACAATACATTTCACATTTTCTAAAATGTATATATGTATACATATATAAGTAGCACGTATGAAATGAAAGGAGAGAGTCAATTGCAACAGAATGTTACAAAGTTCTACGGCAATTCTCTTTATCTGCTAATCCCGCTCGATTTACTCAGAGTTGCAATTTCTTTGCCGACCATTTTTCTCTTGTCACGCATTGTCATGTTGTTGGCTTGTCGTGCGATCGACGGATCGGCCGGCCGCGTCCTCGCGGATTTCGACAAATCGTTGTCTAATCGCGGCGCGGCGATCGGTTCGCGCGAGAATGCGCGCGACGAAAATTTGTCGCCGTCGTAAATCCACGTCCGCGCGCGCAGCCGTTCCTCCACGAGGAGAGCCGCGCACCGCGTTGCATCACGTTCGTCCGCGCTCGCGATAGGGAGTGCTACGACTCTGTTGATTTATGAGCCAGTTTCGTAAGCGTAATGATGAGAGGATTAAGATTCCGCTTTTATGTGTCGGCGAATAACGGCGGATCGAAGGTAATTGTATAGCCTGGTTTTTTTTTCTCCACCACTCCTCCTCCACCTCCTCCACCTTCTTCTTCTTCTTCTTCTTCTTCTTCTTCTTCTGCGAGACGCACTCCGTCGAGATGCCATCGTTGCAATTTAGCGCGAGAGCGGGCCGGTAATAATATCGCGCGGCTAGAGAAATATCTGTTCCTGTCATCGCTCCCTCTGTTTCGCGAATCGTGAGCGTGCCGCGCGCGAATAAGATAATTGAGGCGCTCGCGCGCGAATAAAAACTCTTCTAATTCCATGTTCACGACATGCTAACGACATACTGGCGCGCGTGTTTACATGTTCTCTCTCTCTCTCTCTCTCTCTCTCTCTGTCTTTCTTGAACAAAAAACAAAAAATGTGTAGGATTTGTTATCCACGTGGACGGGCAGAGAGCGCGACGCGCTCGGTTCGATCAATCTGCCGTGACAGATTCGTTCTGACGGGTCTGACGCAACGGCCCGGATCCGCGCTGTGAATTTAAAAGGATACACTCTGATTTTTAAGAACGCCGTTCGCGTCGGGGAAGCAAGGCGTGCGCGTGGGAAGGACGAAGAATGTATAGGAGGATCAGATCCCGCGCTCTGTCCCGTTCCCTTCTCCTGTAGTTTGCTCGTCAACTCGTCTATCCGTCCATGAAGACCCGTCAGGATGATGCTCGTCGAGCTGTACCTCTCTCTCTCTAACCCGTGCCCCTTGGTCCCTCTTTGAACGGATTAATAATAAAATCGCTGTAAGCCTACCTGCCAATGTCGCCGGTTGCGGGAGGCCTCTCTCTCTCTCTGAAGTGCGCCCGCAGGATTCCGGATAAGAGGCGCGCATCGCGCTCGTATGTGCCGGTTGTGAAACATTAATGAGACATACGCTCTCGTATGCAAACGAGCGGTTAGTAGACGGTCGTTAAAGGCGTTCACCGCACGAGCGTAAAAAAGTCCATGTGTAATACGTACTATTTAAATCACGAGATCTCGAGCGATTTAATTTACTAGAGTAGCATCAGCACGGAGTAATTTTGGAGAGCAACCAGCGCGCGTAACGGTGTACACGATGAACGGCTCGCGAGACAACGTTCGCGCTCGCGCGAAAATTTTCAGTCGACTCGCGGAAGATGCCTTTTCCCGCGCTCCATTTGCACGCGCGGAATCTGACCAATTTCTACGAGCTTCTCTCCTCTCCCGAGCATTGTTCGCTCGCGGCAATTTCCGATCGCGCCTTTTTCTCATCCCTCCTTAACGTATCGATGGGCTCTCCGGCGGTATTCGTTGGCACCAGACGTCACACAGCTTCTAGATAGCTAATGCGAGATGCAAAAGGGAGGTAGTTCTTTCTCTCTCTCTCTCTCTCTCTCTCTCTCTCTCTCTCTCTTGCGCGCGCGCGCGCGCGTGTAAGCGTGCGCACCGACACGTGTAGACGAGACGTCTAACGAGGACGCGAATGCGCGATTCCGTAAACAGGCTACGTGCGCGCGCGAGTGCGCTCAACATAGCCTGCAGTACCACAAGCGCGAGAAAAACACACACACACACACACACACGTACACACGTACACGGGCGCGCGTACGTGTCAATAGCACACCCCCGCGATCCAGTACCGTCTATTGAAGTCCGCGATGACGGGGCCCGTCTGTCAGCAGATCAAAGCTGAAGTAAGCTCTCTTTGTGATGCTTTGCCGGGTTGGTATTTAATTATGTATGAGATCGATATTCGGGCCTTCGGGGGCTCACTGTCTCTCTTTCTCTGTCTCTGTCTCCCGATCCCGCTCTCTTCCTCTCGCAGCGTCTACCTCTTCCATTCGGCTCTCTTTCTCTCTCTGTCTGTCTCTCTCTCTCTCTCTCTCCCTTCCTCTCTTTCTCTTGTGTTCTCTCTTGTGCTCTCGATCTCTCCTTTCCGCTTTTCGCCCGTCCATTTTCCTCATCTTCCCTTCTCAGCTCGTTGGTCGCGGACGAATTCCATGCCCGACCAAGCAAATCTCTATACCTTTAGTATGACTTTGTTATGGACAAGTGCGAGGGTTGAGAAGCATTGAGAGTGGGAGGGGAAGGCGGACAAAGAGAGAGAGAGAGAGAGAGAGAGAGAGAGAGAGAGACACTCGCCCTTTGCGAAAATACGGGTAGCTCGTCAACGCAAGTGCGAGACAGTAGTCGTTTACTGTTTGACAGCCGACGATGGACCGTACATCTTAAGAAGTGGAAGAATGAATGTTATGACTTTCGCAGCGTGTTAAAATTCCGCCGTTGACCTGGCAAGCCGATTCGCTTTTGCGCGAAGGAATTTCGCGTTTGACGCGAAACTCCGTGTCATGGGTATCTAATTATTCTGGCAAAAATCTAGTTTGCCATGGCGCAACAACGCTCGGGTCCGTTATTATATTTTAAGCGGACTTTATACAAAGTTTATCAGGAATCGCGATTTCCTGAAGTATGATGACAACGACAGATTTATTCGTCCGGCATCCCGGCCCCCCGGTCGTTTGCCCTGTCTTCCAGCAGAATGATGAAGCAACGAACTAACAATAAGTAACTTTCGTGGAGTTACCCCTCAATTATCGCTATTCCAAAGGAAACTCTCGGTGCTTCTAGACACGGAAAGATACGCGAGGGGGCAAAATAGAGAAACGGATAAAAAGAGAAAGAGAGAAAAAGAAAAAGAAAGAAGGAGAGGGAGGGCGAGATCGAGTTTATCGATAAAGTTAATTAGTATTCGCATTCGTCCAGTTTGCGCGTGCAGTTCAAAGAGCCGACACGGCGCGCGGGCATACTTTACGCGCGCATTTGCTTCTCGCTCGATCGTAAAGATCACGTAAGTGGCGGGCGAATATCTGTCGAAAGGGGGCACGGAGAAGTCCCGGGAAGAGAGACGAGATTATTGCCAAGGTAAACGAACGCTAGTTGTAAACCGGCGCGGAAACGGCGCCGCCGCACTTGTCGGCCGCGCTCGCCTCTAACGTTTCAATGAGCACAGGTGTGCACGCTCTTGGCGTGTACGTGCTCCCGCTCCGAGGAGGCGCGTCTTCCCCCCGGTGTCCTTCGACGTTAATAACCATAATGAAAGGTCAGGCCTTCAACGACGGCGTGGATCCGCTACGGTAGAGCCGCCGCGAATCTCGCAACCGATGGCGTTTTATTCGGAGAAGAAGAAGAAGAAGAGGAGGAGAAGGAGGAGAAGGAGGAGGAGGAGGAGGAGGAAAGCTTTCGTCGATCTTACCCGAAGGAGAGTTGAAGCGAGACAACCCCGTGGCTCGCTGCTACGGGGGAGGAGAGTCGCGTTATGAGAAGTCGAACGCTTTAACGTCAAATAATATCCCTGCGCGTCGCGCGCGCGTGAGACGCAGCGGATTATCGATGAGCTGGAGTTAATGCGCCTTCAATGAGGCACGTTGGATCAGCGTTTCTCGATACGCGCGCGTGCATTTCCCGTGCGGGATTGGCCGAAACGTTTATCCGCGCGGGCGCGCGATTATTAAAACTTACTTGGGCTAAACGAGCGATCTGTTTGATACGCGGTGCGTATACATCGCACGAGGGGATGGGAAATCAATTCGAATGTCTGTCGACCTTCGCGGACGCGAAAAAAATATTAGCCAACCGTGATGGCGCTAATTTGGCGCGGCCGGCAGCGGCGGTGACGACGGCGGCGACGGTGGCGGCGACGCTCCGATAATTCCGCATCTCTGTCGCACGCGCGACGCCGCCGTTCCCCTCTTTCATCCCCTTCTCCGTCACCACCACCTCCTCCTGCTCCTCCTTCCTCCCATGCGCTTTTTCTGAGCGAACGAATCCATTTCGCTCGATTTCCATTTTCACGCACCGATTGCGCGTGTGTGCAATCGCGCCGCACGACGAATGGCCGCGAAAGGTTATCGCTGCACTTCGAATTACGATCAATGTGTACCTTCCGATCTGACGACTCTGTTTTTGCTGTACGCGCGCGCGCGCGCGCGCGCTTCGATGCCGAATGAAAAGCGCAGTCGGCTCGGCTTGACTCAATTCGGCTCTCTCTCTCTCTCTCTCTTTCTCTCTCTCTTTCTCTCGCCGCGATAATCTGGATAAAATGGACGCTAATAAAACGCTCTCGATTTACACGCGACTCTCATCCCCTCGCCACGCTCAGGCCGCTCGATTTTTCACAATGTTGCCTCGTCGCGCGCTTCGCCGCTCGCCTCTTCCCATTCATCCGGGGTGTATGACTCGGATCTCCCGTGTCGCTTACGGTAATTCTCCATTTCAACTACCATGTCCTCCGCCTCGTCAGTCCACGAATTGAATGAAGAAACATAAAGAAAAACATTATCAAAGCAGAGACGTGCTGGAATTCGTAATGAACGAATAAGCCGCGTGTAAATGTGCGCGCTCGAAGCTCTCCGCATCGTCCGATCGTTCCCTCCCACTCCCCGCCACAGTCCGCCGAGTCTCGAACGTTGAAATATTTACCGCGGTGATTAACGGATCACGAGGGGGTGATTAACGATTCTCATCGGCTCACGTTGACCGCGACGCGCGTCGCGACCGCGCGTCTCTCACTGTAGAATCCCAACCGCGGCCTCGGGCTCATTTTCATACGTTTCGTATATTTCGGGGCGCCTGTTCATTTTAGAGCACCCTCTCGCACGCGGCCGGTTTAAACGGAAGAGCAAACCCTAGAGGCATGCTGATGATGTAGACACACGGCAGAGGCGAGCCGAGGCATAACGCGGTCAGGATGGGGTCGAGCAGCAGGCGGCAGCCGCGGCGTTTTGATCATTCGCACAGAAAATTGTATTTTCGAAATCAATTAATATCCGTGCGAGTAATAATACACTGGCTAATGATTGCACAACTGTACACACCACGGCGCATTGTCGGCCTCTCTCTCTCTCTTTCTCTCTCTTTCTCTGTGTCTCTCTCCCTTCGCCCTCCGGTGAGTACCACCGGTAGCCCCTGGGCTACTTTCAGCCAGCCTCCGCAACGGCTGTGATGTGCCGCACCGGCCAAAGTGCGTTTGACAATTTTTAATTATCGATAACGAGCCCGACCGCACGACGGTGCGTTCGCTGAAAAACAATGCTCGACGGCTAACTGAAAAGCCGCCCTCCTACCTCTTTCCCTTCTCTCTCGCTCTTCCCCCTCTCTCCCACTCTCTCCTCACCCACACTGCACCTCTCTCATCCTCATCATCCTCCTCCTCCTCCTCCTCCTCCTCCTCC
>NW_022639501.1:679394-684080 GCF_010583005.1 Odontomachus brunneus | reverse complement strand
TCGTCTTCCTCCTCCTTCTCCTCCTCCTCCTCCTCCTCCTCCTCCTCCACCGCTTGCGGCTCTCTCGCGCGCTTGGCCCCCGCCGGCGATAATTCAATATTAATTCTATTACTTGCCGATGAGCTCGCGAATTTTCCGTGTAACTTTAACGGCCTTTCTCATTTTTATCCGTCCCTCGTGATCCGCTGTTTAATCCGGCCGGAAGTATAACGCGCCATGGTGACAGGGCTCCGGTCTCGAGCGCCGCGACAGGTGGCATTTCTCCGGTAAATAATGGAGACCGCGCCGGCGGAGAGTGTACTCGTCGCACCTTTGGCTATTTTATGTAATCGTGTAAATTAACGCGACACACGCGCACCCGCGTGCAAAGAGGGATTCTTTATTCGCCGATGGCTATCGATTTCATGAGGCGCGTTGCGCAACACGATGATGAACTTTGAGGCATCTTTATCGGCGAATTTTATTGATATTGTCGGCATCTCCCTCTCTCTTCTCTCTCTCTCTCTCTCTTGGGCGGATTAATTAATAGATAATTGTTCCACCGGAGTAATTGTGACGTCGGTAATGACGAGTGACAGCGACGTGCGTGTGTATTCTTTGCGCCTTTCATTAATAGAACCGCGTGCGGTTTTAATTACTTCATTCGTCGCGTAGAGTGGCACAGTCGTGCAAACAAGCGCACGAGCGAAGAAGTAGACGGTGTATAGACGGTGCCATAATGCTTCATCAGCGTAATATCAGAATCATATACGGGTTTGCATAGCATGTGCGGTTTGCGTAGCAGTGAGCCACGGTTGTCTCACTTGGACTCTCCTTCGGGCAAGATCGACGAATGCCACGACGTCGCTTCTTTCAGTCGATCCGAGACACACGCCGGATTCCTCTAATCGACGATTCGCCGACTAGAAACTTATCCTGTGGTCCTGTTCGATCCCAATCGATTGTCTACTTCGTACATGAGGTGATGTTCCTGATTATTAACAATCATTATTATTGATAGATCTCGAACGCCACGCTGCGTTACATGACTTGTCAGGAGCCGATAACATCGCCTTACGCAAACAGATAACTGATTGGATGGGATCAGCCTGCTCAGGACCATCCCAGATAACTTTCATGATTGTCACGACGTGAGACAATTAATGAGAGATGGAGACTACCATTTCTTTAATTACATCTGCGAGGCAAATATATTGTGTATTGAATTAATCGTCAGATCTACATCGTAGACAGTAACGTAGACTTTCTGTCATCATCATCATCACGATGCAGTCACGAATTTGCCAAGAGGTACACTTGGATTTTCGTATTCATGCATTCTGCGTGACAGAGTCGTTCTGAGCAAATCATTCCTTTTTCGCCATTCTATGCGACAGATACACGGGAGAGAAACGGATTTTGGTGCACACACAACCAGAAATATTTAGTTGCACCATCCGAGCTATCTTTGTGCGATAGTGGTGTGTACGGTTGATTTGACTCAGTTACTTTGGTACATCGACTGCAACAATGTAGCCGCGCGTAATCTGGTTGTGACAACCAGGAAACGGTTGGGGTGACATTTACCATGGATACACTCTGGTTGGAGCAATCAGATATCGTCACTGTGACTCAGCAATTGCTCTGTGGTTGTGGAAACCGCACAATTAGTTGTTCCGTATTTTACCATCGGACCTGATTGGCACAACTAGATTTACGCGCACGGGCCAACCATACTGCTTCTTTCCGTGTATGAGCGCATCACTCTCGTAAGGGATGCGTTTGCATATCGACGCCGGTGAAAAACTGCTACCAACTTTACATACACTTACATACACTTGCCTGTCCGGGATAGGATAAATTCCCGGTCGGCCTCTCGGCTATGACGGTATTCAAGGTTAATTCACGGTGTGCGGTATCGCTCATCCGATAAAATTATGATATCAACGGCGGCGGCACGCGCGCGCACGCGCGCGTGTGTGTGTGTGTGTGTATGCACTTGCGCGTTGGTCTCCGTTCGTGGCTGAAAAATTCGCGAAATTCCGAGGAGATCGGCACGTCTTACGTGCGGAAGCACTTGATGCGGGCTGCTGGCGGCGGCGTAGCGGGCGCCACATCGATCAAAGAAGCCGCCAAGTTGACGGGCTTCGTCGTAACTTACGCGTTACACGGGTATCTACATAAAACTGGCGCGTACCGCTGTCGCGTTTCCGGCGGTTTCCTCTCCTTTGTCTTCGTCGCGCTCTCGGCGAATAAAAAATTGTCGCCTCTCCTCGTCGTACGTCGCGCTTTGGGTGCTCAAGTGCATTTACTCTGCCCCCTCCTCCCCCATGCGTGCGTGTATGCGTGCGCGCGCGTGTGTGTGTGCCGCGTTCTCGCTCGCATTTTACGTAACGCTATTTGACTTGGGTCGTTCTTGTTATTTCGCGACGCGACGCTTTTTGACGCCCTGCCGAGCTGCCGCTTTTTGAAGCCGCTGCCAGTCGGTCTGGCTGGCTCCGAGATGGCAGGATTCGAAAGTAAACGCGGAATATTTGACGCGGAGTCGGCTGACGCGCCGTTCGTTGGTTCGTTAGAGAAATCGTCGATTCGTTATGTCCACCTTAATTGCAGGCATTACAATTTTATCTCGATTAGCCGGTAGTCAGAGCGCCGTGTCCGCGGTCATTACAACGATCCGTCATCGTTCCGTCCACTCGCGCTTCCGTTTCATGCGCGCCGCACGTAAGCACTCGAACGCACTTGACAGAACCGCTTTCTTCGTCACAGCTTTCCCGGCCGTCTCCGCGTAGGAAAAAGTTGCGTAAAGGAGTTGAACGCTCGACAGCGGGATCCGCGATTCCGCATTACGTATGCGCGCGTGCACACGAATGCGCCAATGTTGTGACGCGCTCGCGAGATGACGCGGATTTTTCAGGTAAGATGAGGCGATTATATTTTTAAGTCGTTGTACTTTTACGAGACAACCCCCCAAGATAGACTTGACGTACATAAACTTTATACAGCAACTTTAGGTATATTCAATTACGAAATTCTGCAACTTTGAGTTCCCCTTATGACTGATCGAATTGCGCTCATATCTATCACATAGAATGACGAAATGGAAATATGAAAAAACTTACCAAAATTTGCTCCAAACAATATATGTTATGTTTAATGTAACATGAATATCTCAGTGTAACTCTTGGTAAATTTATTTCTGCTTTTCGATACAAGAAAACATTTATATTATTGTCAATTTAACCCATTAATTTAATACAACGTACTTATACTCTTCATAAATGTAATTAAAAGGATTTAAATTTAAATAAATTTTCCATCATCGATTATCTCACGTTCTGATAATCATGAAAGTCTACCTGGGAATGTACGCGCTGTTTTACTCTATGTTTTTCTGTCTCTCACATCCTTTCTATACATGTATATATAAAACAGAATGTCTGTTCCCTATGCATTCCTAAGCCCTTTGACTATTTGGACTAAATTTTGCTTACACTAAGAGAAAAAAATAGTTGGAATAACTATAATCTCACTATATTTTATAGTTCGTTTTGGCCTCAAACATATATTTATAGTTCATCTAAACATAAGGTTATAGAATGAACACAGATTTATAGTCATCTTATTACTCTATATATATGGTAAAGCATCTTTTGGGAATATAGTTATATGTACCTATATTTGCCAAATATTCCAATTGTATTGACTATATCAAATAGTTAATTTCTCTTACCATTCAATATTTGCTACCTTACTATAGTTTTTATTTCAAATAATTATAATTCTTGGTGAAAATTTTACACGGGTCAGTTATACTATGCTCATATTGTAAATATTACAAATATTATAGTAACATTTACTATAAAAATTATATTCCTAACTATAATCTTTTTACTATGCCATTATAGTTCCAAATATCATACATTTTTCTCTCAGTGTAGTTACTCTTTAGATATCTATTTAAGTATCTATCTCTCTTTAGAGGAAAATAGAATCTATATAAAACCGTACCCCACTCTCTCTGCTTTGATTTCATTCCCTCGACATTTTGTGATAACGCCGAGTAATTTTGACTAGTCATTTGATAAGAATTATAACGACACAAAAATACAATCGTTTCACGTTACTTGAAAAATCCAAAATTATACAACTCAGTATTTATAAGAGTTGACAATCGTATCGATTGCTCGTCAGGTCATTTTCAGTATTCCCATTCGTGGGATCGCGCGTGTCCACGTGTGTCCGGTTTTTAAAGCGCCACGCATACTTTGCTTTCGTCTGTCTCTCTCTCTCTCTCTCTCTCGCCCTCCCTCCCTCTCTCTCTTTCTCTCTGTGTGTTTCTATCTGTCTCGCTCGCTTTTGTACCAAGGATTCTTTCAAGTGCGAGGAAAGATTACGTCTGCCACGGTAATTCCGTGAGTTAAAAAAAGCCGCCTGATACATTTGGCACGAGCATTTACAATGGACAATAAATCCACGACCATGGCCGCCGCCTCCGCCCGCGGCGTAGGAAAAATTCCTCCGTGAATCACTCACTAGATTACTCACATCACTGCCTTCCAGATTTCGCATGACAGAAGTGTTCCGCTATGCGAGAGCGGAGAATTGCACTCTGCCAACACGACGTGCGGGTGACTCTCTTTCTCTCTACTCCCCTCCCTCCCTCCCTCTCTCTCTCTCTCTCTCTCTCTCTCTCTCTCTCTCTCT
>NW_022639501.1:672458-679266 GCF_010583005.1 Odontomachus brunneus | reverse complement strand
CTCTCTCTCTCTCTCTCTCTCTCTCTCTCTCTCTCTCTCTCTTTCTCTCTCTCTGTGACAATTTTGTCATAAATCATTGCCGTGTTGATCTGTACAAACGCGTGTTTGCATACTCTCTCCTCTCACGCTTATTATAACAGTGTTTCCCTTAATTCCGACTGACGGCCGGGCCACATCGGCCGCTCTCTCGCTGCGGCTTTGGCCGTCCAAAAATCCCGCATTGCCGTTTTTCTCACGAAAATGCGTGCACGGAGTTATCGCATTCTTACAAGACGGCGTGTCTGCGTCCGTTTAGCGCGAGCGCACACGTAATACATGGTGAATCATGCGCGGGGGAATGCTGCGTGGTCGAATTTCACGCGGCTCGCGTACGCGCGGTGTGACGTTTCGCGCATTCGCCAAGTAACGTGAGCGTAATCGCGTGCCGGATTGCGTAATTAGTACGGAGGAGGAATCGTCGAGTAATGCTCGTAATCGAGTAACACGGTTCGGTCGTAACGCGACAATCCGAGAATCTCCTCTCGTCAAGCTGAAAAATCTGTGTTATCGCAGCTCGCGCCAATGCGAAGCACAGCTTCGCGAATGAGCGTCGTCGCGAAACGCTCGTGACGAAGCCCTCGTCGACGTAGGAAATATTGTCGCAAAAATTGCGACTAATTTTTGTAAAATTTTGGGCGGAATTATGACCACACATTGTCACGTGTTTCTTCGAAATGTTATGCACATTTGACTTTGCTGCAAAATTACCGGTATCACTTGAATATTTTTCATATCGTATATCCCACACATCGGCGAATTTGCTGCAGTGCATTTTCTATGATAATTTTTGTTACAATGTCACACACAAAGTCGGTTCAGCCCAGCTCTACGGAGAACATCGTAAAATGAAGTATAATTTTAATGTCAGTTTTACTGCAACATTCTCTCCGTGCAGCGGATTTCTTGAGACTCAATTGCAGCTGTTTCATTATTTGACGCCTCGTATTGAAATTATCCCGAGATATTTCGACGCGGCGCGAACAAGACGCGGGAGTCAGAAGAGAGTTTCGTCAAGTCTTTCCACTTCCCGCGAAACTTGGATTCGATATCTCGCGACTCCCTCGCGTCTCTCGCGCTGTGCTTGCGCGTCGGTGTGACTCAATCTTCAGGTGTAGATTACATCCACCTGTTCCTTGCACGGACTCGAATACGGTCTAGGCGTTCGCCGCGCATTAAACGCGACAAACGGTTTCGCACGATTAGTGGAACACACGTCGGCATAATTTATAACAATTACCGTTTTGCTATTATCGCGCAACCTTCATGACGCGAAACCTCACGACGCGAGACGCGAGACTCTCGACACGGCGATGACGTTTAAGGACGTTGAATGCGAAGAAATCAGTGGGAATTCGATCGACGTAGACTGAGAGGAGAAAATTGTCGATCTAATTAAAATTACAGTCATTTTCCCCAATCATATTTTTTGTAGTAAAGTGGTAGTAGCAAACATACACATAATATAAAGGTTATCACTAACATTACGGTAAAATTTAATGGTACAAAGATGATTTTGTTCATTATAATTTATAATGATTGCTTTTGTGACTATAATTACAAATATATTATTTCTTTTTGAGCGTACTACAAACACAGTAAAATTGAAAAGAATTTACATGGAAAAAAAATTATAATATTTTCTCCGTGGATAATTACAGAAAAAACTCTGTGGGAATGAGATAGGCGCTTGCATGGAGAAAGAAATGTTTGGTATTTATAACTAAAATCACATACAGAAATAATTACTATATTACATTCGAGAAAATTACTATTTCCTATTAAATTCTACTATAATGTTGGTGATAATAACATTTCGGCAGAATCTACTAAGAAAAGAATGGCTTTCTCCACCATAATTTACTGTAATTATTTCTGTGTGCGATCATAGTTACGAATGCCAAATAGTTTCTTCCTCAGTGCGCCTCAAATATAATTGACCGTTCGCGCTTGCGCGTTTAGCGGGCGTTTGTCGCGCGAATAACGCGGGAAAATCGATCAATTCGACCGCGACTCTCGCGTGGAAAGCACGAAAGTAATGGGGGAAGGGGAGCTGCTGGCCGGTCTCCCTCGGATTTATCGATCGGCGCTTTTGATGACAGCGTTAACGATCGCTGAAAGATCGACCGGCTCTGAGTGCGCCGCGTGAGACGCGTGATTATCCCACGCCAAGTACAGCGATATGGTAATTCCGCGTCCATAAAACGTCGCCGGGACGTTACGGCATATTCATTGAGACTTTTCCCCGGGAGCGCGCGGCTACGCGCACGTGCGTGCGTACGGCGAGACGCGCTGATAACACTGGATAATAATTGCGCGCGTTATGTCAGCGCGGTGCCGGGAGTGCGGCTCGCAGCGCGTAGATCACTCTCTGTGTTTCCCTCTCTCTCTCCCTCCCTCCTTCTCTCTTTCTCTCTCTCTCTCCCCTCCCTTCCTCTTCCTCTCATTCCCTCCACGTGACGGACGGCATTCTGAGGAGAAGCCAGAATCTCTAGGAGCGACGTGGCGAAATGTCTCGGGCCGGTGTGTGTACAGTACCGACCAAAAAGAGGCTGTGACTTGCGAGAAACGCAGAACCGCTGCATTGGAGGAATAGATATCGCGAAGTGCATTCATTTGCAGGGTGGAGCGGGCTCGCGGCAATGACCGTATCAGCGGCGAGATTTTCCACCTGCTTCTCCCGCGGCGTGATCGCTTTCTTCCTCTCCTTTCTTCGCGTCACGTTCGAGACCTGCGAATCAAGATAGAAGTGTCTGTGCCCCAACACATATCTGACTTCGGATATTCTCGTTGTTTTGGTCTTTAAGCATGAATATTCTGCACTTTCAACATAAAAGATATGTGTACACATATTGAACATATGCACATATATTCTATGTGTGTGTAGAAAGTTTGAATATTCGTAATTAGAAACCGAGACAATAAGGATGAGTCCAGGATGGAGTACCAGATGTCCGCGAATTGATACTTTTTACACCTGGCCCGCGTCGAGGAAGAACGAACGACAGCGATTTTTATCGATTATTAAACCGTACGGTATATTTTCGCAACAAGAGCTGAGCGAAATCGGAGACGCCGACTTCCTGTCTTTATCTCTCTCTCTCTCTCTCTCTCTATCTCTCTCGCTCGTTCTCGCACCTTCCACGCTCGTCCGCGTACGCGGAGTCTCGGACTTTCGAGCGGCACTGTAGGGACGAGAGCGCGTACACATTGCCGACGCTACCGCCGCGACGATCCTGTCGGAACGCGCTCCACCAGCGGTGTGCGCGCACACGTGTAGCCCGGTGTGCCCACACACGTGTAACGGTACCGAAGTCGCGTGTAAGCCGGTGAATCACTACACGGCGACGCGACGTGCCACGCTGTGCGCGCGTGGGAAGTTTCGAAGCGGGTGGAGGCGGAGGTGGAGCATTGCCTTCTCTTCCGAGGACGCGGGTCTCACCTGAGCTCGGAGCCGATGACGACGCGACAACGATGTACGTAGACGACGACGACGACGACGACACGTCGTCGTCGTCGTTGTCTGGGTGGAGCTGACGCGGCCACGAAGCGGTTGCCCTTTCCGCGAGACAGGTTGCAACGGGCCCGTAGGTTAAGGAAACTGAGAAACGCGCGTAGAGAGCGCGTAGGTGCCAGCTTCTCTACACGTGGCATTGAGTTATGTCTTTCTTTGCGCGCTCGTCGATTCTAAGCGATCGCGCGTGTCTCCGGGATCGAATGAGATGTACGGCGTTTGTATTGTAAATTGAGTCCAATTGATGACGCAATTTCCGCCTCGCGCTGTTGAATATTTATTCGCCCATCGCGCGAATCAGACTTCTCAAGGCGCGACGCGCTGACGCGCAGCCCGAAACTTGCCGTCTCTCTCTCTCTCTCTCTCTTTCTCTTTACGGATCAGCTCTCTAGCTCTTATTTTTCTAATTTCTCTCCTTACACACCGAGTGAAGACTTGCAGGGGAAGGGGGGACGCGGATCGTATGAACAATGCGATACGCTTCGTTAAACATCTCGAGAAGCGTAAACACGCTCGATGATCGCGATACCGCAGCGCCCGTGGCCCTCTCATCGTATCGAGCATTGACAGAAATAATATTCCGTTGTCTATGAAGCGGAGTGGATCGATATTTCAACGTAACAAAGGTAATGGCGCACAACATGTTCGTGGAGTAAATCGCGTATAAAGAACAAATTAACGTCCGCGCTTAGGCCGTGCATCGTGGCCGGTGGTTAATAGCGGCGATACGTGGGTCGTTCGAAAAGCACGTGGCCTAATGCAGCGAAGGCAGCTCGACCACATCTTTATCGCCGTGTGTTTTGCAGCTCTTCTTCTTATTAGGTCGAGTGTGACAGTGCAGAGTGCGATCTGTCGATTAGTCTTCGCTTGACAGCGCGCCAAAGTGAACTCCGCTGCGAGCACGATGGCTCCTGCGTTTGGCCACACCGGCACAGGACCGAGCAGCAGTTTCATTGTTTGTCGCGCCTTCTGGCATGATTCGCCGCAATCTCAAGGACTCTCACAGCACCGATTTACAAGCGTCGATGAAACCTGGGCGCAGCCCGGTGCGCTTCAAAAGCAGGGGAACACTGAAAAACAATGAACAGCGAGAAAACGCACAGAGGAGACGCGTTTACTTTGGCGCGCTATCAAACAGAGACTAATTGGCAGATCACTCTATGCCGACGCGCTTAACCTAATGAAGGACGGCTCTGAAAATACGGCGATAAAAATTCGGTGAAATTCACGCTATCGCGATAGTTAGGCCGATTATAACGCTTTTCGAACGAGCCGTTGAGATAATTGATAAAATCGCGTCGCACCGACTTGACCGACGTCGCGGCGCGGCGGTATATTAAATACGAAAGTGTCACCCTGTACATTTGCGCGACTCGTTCCACTACTACCACCACCACTACCACCACCGCCACTATACATAGCCGGACGAGAACGCGTGACCGGTCTGGTTTGATTGATTGGTTACTTTGGTGTTTGCTCTGGTTCGCCGGCACCGGGCGAGTCAGCTTCGAATTGTCACGTCGATCGATTATTTTTGACAAGGTTGATTGATAGGCGGCCGGGCACGATCGATTGACGAACATTGTACCGTGCGCGCGCGGACCTCGCCCCCGTCGCCGATAATGATTTCAGGTGATATTATTGTCACCTTCGCGGATCACCTTTCCCACGTAAAATGGAAGCTAACGCGGTGCAGCGGCCGCGCGCGCGCGCGCGCACGCGACACACAATCGTGCAAATAGAATTACCAGCGGCCGACTGTGATCAAAGTACTACGACGGATAATCGTTGCGCGTTTTAAGTAAGCAGGTTACCCGCCGTTCTTTTTGTATGGTAACGCATTTTCGACATTTGGCATATTTTTATACGCTTTAGCGGATATATGCGAGCGCACGCGCGCGCGCATGCACGCGAAATTGCTTGCTTTCGCATTTTTGCGCATTGCAGCAATCGCCGCGAACGCGCGGCAATTGTAGCACGGTAGAAACATGTTTAAGTGTAAAAGCGTCCTCGCGCTTGTGTCAAAGGCTCGCGTATCACGCCGTATTACGCGTATTACGCGTAACTCGATTCTCAAAGCAGTCGTATCATTTGCTTCTCGATGTTGACGAACAGAGAGATGTAGAGAGGGGGGACAACGGGAATCGCCACCTAGTTCTCTTCCATGATTGTGACGACGTGAGGCAACTGATGATGGATATTCTTTCTGTACAATATCTTTAATTACATTCATAAAGCAAATATACACAGAGATAATGTTTCTCTTTTTTCATATAAATTTTGCTCAATCTTACTATGTTTCTAGTGGTGCAGGAACGTAGCAAATTTTCTATAATAGCACATTTCAATTTCTAAAATATCAAATGGAAAGATAAAGTCAGTTGCTTCAAAATATCGATCTATTTCCCCGTCTCGAAATTCTGTAGTAACTTTTACTGGATGTTCTCCGTGCGCTTTACTGAACTGACCATTGAGTTGCGTCATACAATGACAAAAAATTCTTCCTTGCGTCGCGAAGCACAGCATTAAATTCACTTAAAGTTACGCTTCACGTCTTTTCAGCAAATTTTGATGATTCTTCTTCGTATTTCTATTCCGTCGCTCTGTGTGTGTGATAAACACGAGCGCCATGTGTGGAGCCGAGGTCATAAGTGACGTAACCTTTACAAATCGACCGCGCACACAAATGCCGCTACCAAATTTACGTTACACCTGTCCGTCTGGACAGCAAATACGGAGTGATTTGATCTGAAAGGGTTAACGGTACGGTCGGAACTGCGCGGTAATTTCTGTATTGTGTTACAACGAGACGTGAAAACAGGCGCGTCACTCTTCCGCGGTTGGATTTTGATGACGATAAGCGAGCGCGCGAGCCAAGTGGCGTGTTTCAACACGTAGCGAGCGAGCGAGCGGCGCGCGTAATGTCAGGCGCGTATAAATTAATCACCTACAATTAAGACGATCGCCGCGCGCCGCGCTGAAGTATTAAAAGAACTGACATGCGCGCGCGCGCGCGACGTCTATAAATCTTCATCGCGTCGCGACGGCACAACGACGCTTTTGTCTCGAACTCTTTTTTCCAAACGACGGGAGAGTTCCTGGGCGCGCGGTGCGGCGAGAGAGACGCTCGATAATCGCTCCCCGGCTCCGCGGCGATCGACTCATCGACCGTATAACCCAATTCCTCGGTGACGCGAGAGAGAGAGAGAGAGAGAGAGAGAGAGAAAGAGAGAGAGAGAGAGAGAGAGAGAGAGAGAG
>NW_022639501.1:667165-670298 GCF_010583005.1 Odontomachus brunneus | reverse complement strand
GAGAGAGAGAGAGAGAGAGAGAGAGAGAGAGAGAGTGAGAGGGGGGAGGAGGGGAGAGAGGGGGGGAGGAGAGAGAGAGAGACCCTGCCGACGTCTTGAGGCCTCGTCACGAGGTGCCATTCGTCATAATTTTATCGATTACCGGCGGATAGCCGCCGACCGACCGACCGACCGACCGACCGGTCTATGCATCGGACCGGTATGATCGATTCCGCGTCGACTTGGCGAGTACGATTCCAATTAACCCGCTTCCACGCATCGGCGATCAGATACGATCCGTGGATTTCATAATTTCGAGTGTATCCGACGCGCCCGCGCGGCTATCAATAATTGTAATCGATCTCTACCGGCTGTTTGGACGTATTCGGAGGTAGCTGCGAATTTCCGCGCGATTTTCCTAGGATAATGGCGTAGGAGGAAACATTCGCATCCTGCGAGGTCGTGTCTGCGAGTGTGATCGCGAGCCGCAGTTACAATAATGATAATAATAATAATAATAACGTTATTGTGTTAGTGTAAGCGAAAAGAAACGCAATGTATAGAGTGCTTTGTGTGTGGTAGCGCGATGTGCTACCACAGTGGACGCAATAGCAGCAACACGTGCTGCAGTGTTGCACTGAGAGAAAAATCTAATTGAAATTATAGTTATTCCTTGCGCCAACCATATTTCTCTAGAAAAATGGCACAAAAATGTTGCAATAAAAATTACAATACAATTTTAGTAGTCTGGGAATAGACTATTACGAAAATTATAATAAAACATAGTAAAAATGACCGTAAAGCCGATAAGTTTTACTACATTTATGGTCGTCTTTACTACATGGAAAAAAGTTTCGGTTGTATTAACCAAATATCTGGTCGAATATGAACGATCCAGAAATTTCGATTGAAGTAATTCCCGAATTCTGTTTAAGTTAACAAGATTTTTGGTTGACTTAAACAGAATTCAGGTTACTTCAATCGGTATTTCTGGATCGTTCATATCCGACCAAATATTTGGTTAATTCAACCAAACCTTTTTTCCGTCTATGCCTTATTATAATTTTCGTGATAGTGTCAGTCTATCCCTGGACTATTAAAGTTGCACATACTTTTATATAGTTTTATACTTTTTACTGCAATACTCTCTCTGTGTAGTAGCGAGTCTGCGTACGAAGTTATCATTGCTGACATCAGAATTCAATAGAAAAATTGTTTTCTCGATCACACAATTTATAGCGATTATTGCTTTATGTGATCGCAAATATCAAGCATTTTTCTCTTGGTGTATTTAACGCCTGACCCGCAAGAGAAGATATATAAATATATGCAAATATCCAGATAGGCAGGTGCACATAAATTTGGGCAGCCACTTTAGCAGTCGATTTGTAAAGATTGCGTCCCTCATGAATGGTTCATATGGCACTCATATTTATCACATAAAATAATGAAACGGAGAATTACGAATTCTCGAAATCTGCTCAAAACGATCTGTCATGCAAGATGTAATATAAAGATCATAGTGTCTTTCGACGAATTCACGTAGAAAATACACAATAAAGTAAAAAAATGAATTCCTGTGAATAAAAGATTCGTATGAAACTTTACCAGGAGAGAAATGATATCTCTTTCAGTAGTTTCGCGTCAATGTGTAGCGGATGAAATTTTACGTTATCGCGCGATGCAGATTTAATGATTAATTTACGGTGCGCCTCGTATTCGCCTCGTGAATATAATGCAAAAAAAATTGCGAAATTTCCACCGTCGGACATTCATCGTCTCACGTCCGTGATAATCACGTCAGAGTCAATCAGGGCGGTAGAGTTCTGCAAAGATGACGTGAAGTACGAACACACACACACACACACACATACACACGCACACACAGGCATTACAGACAATGGGATGGCGCGGCTCTAAAACTTCACGCTCATTACTTTCCAACGGACCTTATTTTCTATGCGAATTCGCAGTTGTCATCGAGCGCGAGTGATTTATTATTTCATTATACGCTCCCGCGGGCGTAAATTATTCGTATAATGCAATTTATCACATATAGTTAACCGTCGTTAATGACGTTTTCGCTAATGGCGCGTCCGCGGAGGAGGCGGCGACGGCGGCGGCGTATTTTCCTGTCGCCGCGCGTTTGTTTGTCGTCGTGTTGTTGTCGCGCGAGTTGGACAGTCGAATCGCCGGCGTATGTGTGTGTGTGTGTGTGTGTGTGTGTGTGTGTGTGTGTGTGTGTGTGTGTGTGTGTGTGCGCACGCGCGCGCGCGCGAGTCTTCGCAAAAATCCTCTTCCACTTTGTCGTAATTTAGATGGTCGCCGGAGGCGCAGCCAGCGCCTAAATCATTCGCTCGCTCGCCCGCCGAGCCCGCCGGCAAGACCGTTAACTACCGGCCGCTTCTAACGATCGACGATTGCTCGACATTGATATAACGGGTCGCGGACGGAAAGACCGCGACGACGTCGTCGTCGTCGTCGTCCACGAGACGCATTGATAATAACAACAATAAAAGACGGCCGGCAATCGACGATTGGCGGCCTCGAAGGGGGCCGACGGGCGACGTGTCTCCTCCCGGAGGCACATTTCTCATTAATATAAACGTCGTCGTATATTACATGCCACCTATTCTTCCATCCTGTTCGAAACTCGTTCGGCGCGACCGATTGCATCGAGGCGGTCGACTCGCGTCTCTCTTCCTCTCCCTCCCTCTTTCTCTCTCTCACTCTCTCTCTGTCTCTCTTTCGCTCTAGCCGCAGTCAATCCGAGCCGCAGAATTCATTAATAACGCGATCACCGGACTGGCCGTACATATCGCTCGCCGGCCGGGGAACGCGTATTGCGTCGCTGCGCCGATGGCAGCTGATGAAGTGTGGCCGCGCAATAACCGTGCATCTGCATATAAGAGCCGGATTGATGCGACTGCGAGCGATCGAAGGACGACAGTTGGCGCGATCGCCGCGCCCCGAGAAGATGCCGCCGATCTCGCGGTAATTATTTCTGATTTAGCGCTGACGAGCAGGTGTCCGGCCGAGTCGAGGAAACGTCGACGTCTCCTCTTTTCTCTGTCCGCGACGCGTTGCTCTTCGACAGTTGAGAGAGAGAGAGAGAGAGAGAGAGAGAGAGAGAGAGAGAGAGAGAGAGAGAGAG
>NW_022639501.1:629550-666198 GCF_010583005.1 Odontomachus brunneus | reverse complement strand
GGGAGAGAGAGAGAGAGAGAGAGAGAGAGAGAGAGAGAGAGAGAGACGGAGGCAGGGAGAAAAACGAGAGCGGGAAACGTCGATGACCGACTTCGATAACTCTTGAGAATATCTGAGTCTCAGTTTCGGCGAGGGATCGCACATCGACACGTCGCGTTATTATGGCTGGTCCGGTTATTATGGCTACACGCGAGAAAAGAGCACGACTGGATTAACTTGACGTGTTTGGTTAAATGACTGCTGGTTGAACGGAATGTCTGGCCATGAAAAATCACATATTCTGCTATTCAATGCCGCTTATAGCATAGACAATGTATAGTACACTGAGAGAAAAAAATAGTTAGAATAACTATAATCTCACTATATTTTATAGTTCGTTTTGGCCTCAAACATATATTTATAGTTCATCTAAACACGAAGATATAGCAAAATGAACACATATTTATAGTCACCATCTTATTATTCTATATGTATAGTAAAACACGCTTTGGGAATATAGTTACATGTAATATTTTCCAAATATTCCAATTTTATTGACTATATAAAATAGTTCTATATAAAATATTTCTCTTTTAATATTTGCTACCTTACTATGTTTTTTATTTCAAATAATTATAATTCTTGGTAAAAGTTTTATATGAGTCAGTTATACTATGCTTATATTGTAAATATTACAAATATTATGGTGACATTTATTATGGTGACATTTACTATAAAAAAGATAATCCTAACTATAATCTTTTTACTATGCCATTATCCAAATATCATACATTTTTCTCTCAGTGTAGATGTATGTAGATCTATCAGTCGGGCGAGTGGCGTAGCGTGTAGACAGATGAATCCCACGGAACTCCCTCGGACTTTCGAATCCCACCAGGATAAAAACGAGTTCACATACAATATGACGAGTCAATTAAATGGCCAATATTTGAAACAAAAATAATAATGCACCAACATCTTGAGAAGCAGTCTCTCAGTCGAAGTAGTAAGATTTCTGATGAGAAATGTGAATATATAATTTTTTTATTCTAACCAAAATCTTCTTTGTTTTTTTATTTTAACCAATTTTTTCCCGTGCGCTAAGAAACACAACAAATCTCGCCGCGAATAAGATGTGCTCGCTGGATATTTCACTTCAACAGATTTACTTGAAATATCTGCGAGAGATATTTGTCGCCTTTGCGACCTCGGCCAATTGCGTCAGAGACACAGCCGGTCTAATTAAGGTCTGATATTCCCCTGATGAACATGAAACAAAAAAGCTTATGTTACCATTGAAGAGGGTTTAGTTAAGAACCGAAATTGGACTATTCAATTAGACCTAGCTTTAATTTTGCTTAAATATATTAGTGTCATAGCAGTACAGGAACTGCATTCGGTTCTTAAGAGGGCCTTTTTTTTTATATCCTGCTCTAACATTCCCCGTTTCGATTGAGATCCACGCGACACTGTTCCATGCGGCGTATATTCGGTGGGCACGCACTCAAACGGATGTGTGCTGCAAACGAGGGAGGAAGGAGTGAGGATCGCGCGCTCGTCGAGTACCTGTCGATACGCGTTATGAAAGTTTCAAGAGCTAAGAGCGAGCGCGCGCGCTCTTTCGCGCGTTTAGCTACGCGGAGGATATAAAAAGACCTCCTCTCGCCGGCGATGCATTACATAATGCGCGCGCCCGTTCATAACCGTCGCCGCTTAAGTATGAATGGAGGAGAAGTCTATGCCCGTTCGCCCACTTCCATATATATCGCTTGTACGCCGGCGTACCCGACCGCCGATCTTGACCCGCCTCAAATCATGTAAATCCTAATCCTAATTTGTGTGTGCGTGTGTTGTGTGTGTATGTACACATGTATGTACACATACGCACGCACGCACGCACGCGCGCGCGTATGTCGCAGAGTCAGCGCGCGGGCGCGCACGCATTTTCAATAATTAAAATATTAATGAGTAACACCGACACACCTGCCGCGCCTGGCCGCTAGTTAATTATTGATGGCCGGTCCGCGTATTACTTCGCGTTAACAATTAACGACGTACAACCGGGGAAACAATTTATTTGCGCGCGGACCTCATGAAAAATTCATCCGGCCCCCAATAATGCCGCCGTCCCGCCGATCGATCCCCCGCGCGCCAGACCGATTTTTGTCTGAATTCATTATCGCGCGTACTTACGCCGCATGAATGTTATATCGTAGAGCTGGCGGCGCTGTTCGCCGTTGTTTTATATTTGATAACTTGAAAGGAGCGACACGTGCTCCGGGATATATTAAAGGGACGGTCGGGCCTCGTCGCGCGGTCGGGTCGGCTTTTAAATTGTGGCGCGCTGTTTCACTCTTTCATCTCAGTCCTCGGTGCGCTTCTGCGCACGAGAGGCGATGCCGTGCGCTACCGTCGAGTGTGCCGAAGCCGCCGTTAAGTAGCGCGAATCGTTCCTAACGAGCGGCGAATTCGAGCCACTCTGCGGGCCTCCCGCGAACGCCGCTCCCGCCGCGCGGCCAAAATTGCGACGTGAAATTCTGCCGCGCGGCCCTCTCTTCTCCTCCGCTGGCGCGGTTAGGCGACCCGTTTAACTTACGAAAAAAATGCCTAAGAGGCTCAGGCGCGGCTATCCTAACGGCACGGCGTCCGGCTTGGGAGATCGAGTTGCTCGATGTCTTCTCAAATACCTGGAGGAAACCTAAAACGCCTAAGCCGCCGACCTCCCGCCACCACGGCCACCTTGTTTCCTCTTCATTTACGTTGCGGCGCAACGACCATTTGCAAGATCGCGTTCTCCCGATTGCGATCATTTTCGCGCAGAGGATAACGGACGATTCGATGTGTAACTTTTGCGCGCAAAATGCAAACGTCCCTTGCGCCACTCATGTCCGTTTTGAGACGGACAAACGCGAGAAACAGAGAGAGTGAGAGAGAGAGAGAGAGGGGGGGGGGGAGAGAAAGAGAGAAGCGCAAAGGTTATTAGATAATTAGCGCCTGACGAAGTTGGCGCCTGTTCGAGCGAGCAATTTCGTCGGCGATTGACGCGCGTTATTATTGTCGTTTTATTTTTGCACCGCGGGAAGATCCTCGAAAGCAACTCACCGAAGAAGCGGAATCGAAGATACGATCGATCTTGCTACATAGATGAATCACTCGACTGTGACTTTGCAATAAGATGACGAGCGACCTCATCTGCGGAAGGTCAAGAGCAATTTGGCGTTTTTCTACCTCGTTTTTCGCGCTAATGACAGTTTCATTGACTCTTCGCGATATAGCGGTCGCGCACAATACTACGTTGCAATTGAGAATCATCCTTCTCAAACATTTTCCTTTGTTTCTGTTTTATTTGAACGTACTCCCTCCCCGCATGATCTCGTCATCGATGCATGTGCAATAGTCGAGAGCGAGACGGTTTGACATCTAAAGTTGTCATATTTGAAAACCATTGTTTACGAACTGACGCGTTCGTCGGTTGTAACAGTAACCGGAAATATGTGAAAGTCGATTTTACCAAATATGACCAAAGTCAACGTAATTCAAAATAGATAAATACAGAAGAGCCTTAAACCTCGGTTTGTATCATTTTACGAAACATGTATAGAAGAAATAGTCATGAAACGCGTCATCCACACTTCACATATCATGAATCATCAAATGTCACTCTAACAGAATATCTCTTATCACGCAACCTAATCGGAACATTGAGAAACTTCTGATTGCTGTTAATACATCCAAAAATATTCCGGGTTAAACCGTCGCAACGGTAATGCTCGAAGAATTAAATGATCTTGCGCGATTAAGTATAAAAGGCATCTACAATCTCACCTGAAAATCCAGCAAAAATGTAAATGCGAAATAAAACGAGCTCTCTCTCTCTTTCTAGCTCGCATTATTTTCATTCCAGATGACGATTCAACTAACTTTACTAGGAAAAAAGTGTTCAAACCGTTTCGTTCTCGATTGTACGTGGAATTACCGCGTCGCAGGATGTCGTTTCTTCCTCCAATACGTGAGAAAGATTTGCGGAATAACAGACAAGACCGCGAGCTCGTTGAAAATCGGGCCTAATCCAGTAATTGGAAGCGCACTTGACATATCGAGCAATCCTATCCTCACGTGACAAATGCCTCGCAGATGGCGATATATAAATAAATAGGAGGAACGGGTTTGACGCAAATATATAACCGCAGTATCTATGTATCATCGCGGTGTAAGTCGCGCAATACTGAGGAAAAAAAGAAAGAAAGAAAAAGAGAAGAAAAGAGGAAGAAACGCAACTTCCCGCGTTCGCCGTAAACCTGCCTGTCCCGTAATAAGTTCTGTTTCTGCGCGCAATTTCTTCATAAGTCGGAATACTTCTCGGATTAGTGTAAAGCGCGCGCGTTTAATAGCGACTGACTGGCGTGTACGAGCCGCGGTAGCCTTTCGCCGTTAATGCCTAACAGAATTCATTACTCGTTAAACACGCGGCGCATCGCGAATTACTGTCGCGGCGGTCGGTTTAAGAGCACGTCTTGCGCCTCTTGTTTCTCTTCCCTTCATTCTTCCTCGTCCATTCTTTCCGTTGGGGTGGAGACGCGAAGGGGAGAAATTCGCACCGAGCGCGCTCGACCTGGTCGAGTTAGCCGGGACAGTTAGTTCGGAGCGCAGCAGCATCCACCTATCGGCGAAAGGCGCCGAAACACGGAATGTCGCATGGAAAAAACGCCGAGGACCTTTTGAACCTCGTAAGAATCCGCGTTCGAATAGACGGTTGCGCAGACCGCCGCGGACAACTGTAAACGCGACTTAACGGTAAAGTTCCGCAAAAGCGTTCGATGCGCGTAATTATAGGCGCACGCTTCTCACACTTATCGTGTCGTATCTCACTTGTTGATAATAACGCGAAGCACTAATGCGAGCGAGCCGAGATAACGCTGAGCCGTGGAGGACGTTGCGCGATGTGGGAGTCACGTCGTGCCTCGTCGAGGTGTACTTACACTCTCGTCCGCGAGACAGTTTTCTCGTCTCCCCTTCTGATCTTCTCCGACGGAGTTAGAAGCGCGTGAAGCAATCGCTTTTGACGGGAACCGAGGTGACAATGCAAAGTGTGAATATATCATATTTATTACGCTCTTATCCGACAGATAAGAATACAACAACAAAGATACTGACTTCTTTCTCGAGTCTTTCGTTGCGACCTTTCGTATGCCTCATGTATTGTCGCTTGGGCCGCTGTCATGACGAATTACCGCGCAGGATCGTGAACAGTGATTCGCCATCGTGATCGTTTGACGCGCTCCTGATCTCATATCAGAAAAATGGACGGCCAATTCGTTCGGCAAACGGCCGCACGAGTCGGAGAATTCAGCGGAGAGAGCAAAATAACGCTGTAAATCATCGAGAAGTCGGTTGTTTCGGCGAGTTGTAGGAAAAAATGTACAAATGTGCGAGATACTTGTGGCTCATTCTTTCGGCTTTATTTTGTCGGAGATTCGTTTTGAAATTGTAATTGCAAACACACTCAATATCTCTTTACCTTTGCGCGTGTATTAATCATTGAATTCATTATTTATTGGTCGGACCGAAGCACAAATTATTATCGCACTCGCGTTATACCATCCGCGAAGACGCGGCCGCAAATTACAAGTCGCGATCATCAACGCAGATAAATGAAGATCTGTTGCCTCGAAGGAGATCGTCATCGCGACGTAACTTCGTTGTCTTTGACGAAGTAAAAGTTTCTTGATTTATGAACGTGATTTCCATCCGAGGAGTCCCGTCGGTGCCCTGACGGCTCAGTGACCAGCCAAGGTCTTGACGTCCCCGCGCTTCTACGGGATTGACAGCTGCAGAGAGTCATCCTCCACGTCGTCATCGTCATCGTGGGTACGACGATGATTGGCCGAACGTGCATTTGTTCCGTGACGCAGCAGGGGCGATCGCGAGGTTCGCGCAGTCATACGGAGAGACGGCTGTGTGCGTGCGTGGCTGTGTTCGTGAGGGACCGATAGGGGCGGCACTACGCATCAACCACCGTCTCCCTTTGTCGTATCTCTCTAGCCCGGGGGAGCGAGGAACTATAAATAACCTTCCCTGGAAGTCTCTCGCCGAAAAGTCCAAGATCGGCCCGACCGTCATTGGAATTCGTCTTCTTCCGTCGCGAAGGACAACCCTATTGTTAGGAAGTGTGAAAATATTGGGTCAGACGACAGGTCAGGCGGTTTTGCTTAACTCCGCGATAGCGTGCGGAGCAATGTCACGCTCCCGACGGGACGTGGGGTCTCTCATAATGGTGTGATATCATAGAACCGGTATACAACGCGCAGGGGACGCTTTCGCGCGTGAATTTGCGGCCAAACGTCCAAATTTCGCCCAGGCGAGTTATCCCCGCCGTTCCTCGTAAGAATCCTCGACTCGACTGAAGACACCGACGCGACGTCTCTTTTCCCGCTGCCACCAGCGCTGCACCATCTCGACTAAGGAGTTTATTCATTCAAGCCAAAATGCTCGAAATTATATAGAAACTGATCGAGCGCATTCGTAGTTAAAATTTCGTGCGACTTGTCTGCAACGCTCGTGAGAAATTTAATACACGCAATTTTGTACACGTAACCTTACGTGATAGGAGCAATACAGATGATTGTTATTCCGATGTAACTTTGTAAAAAGTGATACCAGGTCAAAAACTTGCCGTTATAAGTGTTACATGTTAGTAAACAGAAAAAAAATAGTATTTACTACACTGTTCTTATGTGACGGCTGATTGCAGACGAGAAAATTGCCGTTTTATACTTAGAACCAGCTTTGTGCTGAGTGAAACGCGGCAAGGTAGATTACAGATTAACACTTGTTATTTAGCTAGTGATCTGCATACATCAGAAACGTAATTCTGTTCGAAAAAAAAACAGTGAATCTGTGAGTAGCTCCCTCGATGCGCCACGTAGGATACGCCCCTTGTGAGCGCCCTGAAAATACATGCAATCCGGTGAACCCCTTAACCGTGCTGGCACGACATTCGGCTCACGAAGACTCGCGTGCAGCGCGGAAGCCCGAAGATTCAATTTTGTGAAATCGTTCCGTCTGTAAGGAGCGAGTCGCGCGACGACGACGACGACAACGACGACGATAAACGAATCCCCATCGTCTCACCAGACGAAGTTTGCGCATCGCGCCGCGTGTGTACCTTATACCTGAAGCGTTGCTTCGTCACTGCCGGCCTTTGGGCCGTGCCGATGAGCGAGAGGGAAAGAAAGAAAGAGAGCGCCCGAGGAGGAGTATCCGCAACGGCAAGAATAATAAATAATAAAGGTATAGGTATACGGGAGATTGATGGCTGCACCATGACTGACGTTCCATCCATCACCTCTTCGCTCTCCTCACGAAGGTTTGACCGGGTACCAGCGCTGCCTTTCCCCGCCGTCCTTCCGCCGCTCCTTCTTTCTTTCCTCCCGGTCGGTCTGCTGCGACTCGTCGCCACGCTGTTCCGTCTCGCTATTATCGCACGCGTTCTTATTACCACCAGGTCGTCCCGGTCGCCCTGGCCGGCCCGTCGTCCGGCGGGAGAAGGACTACCCACCGCGACTTGAACTTTTCTCCGGCTCGAGCTACGATGACTATGCCATTTCCGAATCCTCTTATTTGGCATCCACCTATTAAGGATCCTCCAGGGGCGCCGCCGTTATGGTTCCTAATTCCCGGCCGTTCCAGAGGGATCCGTTTTTATTATCCCCCTTCCGCGCAAGGCGGCAGTCCTCGTGAGCCTGCCGACGGCGTCCGTCTACCTGCTGCCGGCAGACCGGCTCGAGAACTCCCGTGATATCTCGCACAGTCGAGCTGCTCCAAATGAATTTTCTCCCAAAAGACATTCGCAATGAGCAGCGCCTCGTACCCCGATAACGTTTGGTATATACGCCTTCGCGTCGATCTCCACGGCCGATCTCAGAATCTCGATCTACCTTTCGGGATCTCCTGGCACTTGCGCCGCGTGTCTCTCGAGCTCCTTCTCTTCATTAAGCGGCTATCTGTCCACTCTAAAGCGACGTCCATCGACGTCACCGACACTCGTTCCGAGAGGCTTGCGCAAGGTATCCGAGGAAGATTCCGGCACGGTCCCCGACGGGGCGGATCGGCCACCGGCCGACTAATCCGTCCCCTTCGGCGTATGGTGAGTGGCCTGGACGGATCAATCGGAAGGCTGGTATAAGTTTCCGCCGTTGTGGTTCGGTGGTACCGAGGTTAGCTGTCGTGGTCAGTTTCGAATTGCGGCGATGTCAGTGACAGCTGTGCTCGAGGGCCACGTATTGAACTCACGTCCAGTCACGCTCCTTTATACCTACTTACCTTGCTCTCCTCTGTCCTTCTCGCTCCCGCCCGTCCTCTCTCTCTCTCCTCTTCTTCTCTCCTTCGTTCTCCCGCTCTTCGTCCTCTCACCCCAATTGCCCCTCCTCGCGCGAGCTGCCCGTCTCCCTCGTAGTTTCCCCCTATCTCTCTCATTCCGTTCCTTCCATCTCGATTTCTTCGCCTCGTCTGATCTTTCGTCCGGAGGCTTCGACGCGGCCACAGCCGACCAGTCAAATAATCGTCCACGTAATGGGACACGCGCACAGAACCGAGCCAACCGGTAATAATAAGGTCGAGGGCGGCCTATCCAGGCCCATCTACGGCGATTAGGACGTACCACGAGACTCTGCAATCACCAGGCGTCCTGGCCGGGTATCTCGTTCCTCCTCCTCTTTCCCCTCCTCCTCCACCTCGTCGGTTCTACGCGCGACGATTAGGTATCGTTCTGATCAGTGACCACGAGGAGGAACCCCACTCGCGCGTTCGTGTTATTAGCAGCACTCCCAGCCGATTCCACTCCACAGAGTAACGATCCCGAGGCCCTCCTGCATTATACCCAATTCGGCATACGTGATTTTGGGGACTAATTGTTACGGTAGGCCCGCCGAAATTCATCCCGTGCCCCGTCTCGATCGCAGTGTTATTGCGCACCTCGAGGATGAAGGAAACGTAATGGGTTATTGCACCGACGAACCAATGCGGACGGATAGAGCGAAGAGGTACAGATGTTTATCGAGTCGCAGATAACTGTTCGCGAAGTGAGAAGCCGTCGGCAGAGACACCAAGCTGACAATTCCAACAAATGGCGTACATCGTCGACGATGCGTGCGATATTGCGAAAAGGCATCGAGGAGGCATCACTTAATCTCGACTGTAAGCTCGCGATTCGCCTCTGAAAATAATGAAAAGCGCGGGAGAAGCGCCTTGATATCGTACACCGTATCTCTTCTCCTGTAGCTTTATAGTCGATGGTAAATAGAAATTGTGGTTTAGCTTCTCCGTTACGCGGTAGAGACGCAGGCGGCTACTCGTTACTCGCGACCCTCGCCGCTCGAGAAGCGCTTGACTTTTGAGAGAGAGGAGGAGGAGAAGGACGATAATGGTCTTAACCCTCGGAGCTCTTGCCGCGTGGAAGCTCCTTGACCCAAGAAGATACGTACCTTACTCTCGAAATCGTGAAAGGATCTTTCAGCCACTCGATCCGCGCCGCGACGGGATCCTCGAAAAGGTGGGTTCGGCTTCTTTAATTAGCGCTCTCGCCCTCTCGGGGCCGGTACCGAGAGTCTCCCTCCCTCAGGGCATCCTAGAGTCGAGGAAGCCCAGAAAGTGGGAAGGCAGTCTTTCCTGGCCGCTGGCACGTTCTCAGTCGCCGTCGTGAGGGATACGAAGAAAAGGATCGCTTCGTGGGAGAGAAGGGGCGGCGTGGTGGCGCGGGCGAGGGGATCCGGTGCATGTCGGAGGGCTGTTTTACTTCCCAATTACTCGAAACACTCGGCTATCGGTGCGAGTATTAAAGGGGCTTCCTCCTCTCCGGAGCTTTCTCCATCTCTCTCGCGTGTACGGACACAAACCCACACAAACGTACGAGGGCGCGCGTAAATTCTCTCGCTCTTCTCCTCCTTCTACCTCCTCCAGGCAGTGTGTCTCGGAGGTTCTTCCCCGTTCGACACGAGCTTTTCGCACGCGTATGCGCGCGAGAGTGAACGAACGAGCGAGCGAGCGAGCGAGCGAGAGAGAGCTCCGTCCATAGACACCGAGAAGTCGGGATAACGACGGCGGGAAGCGCGGACGCGATATTACACGGGACTCGACGATGCTCCAGGGGTGCCACCGCCGACGGTCGTTACCTCGGGGCGGCGGGACGCGGACGGTGCAGAGCGTCGGGACGCTCCGGGACGGCCGCCCTGGGACGTTTCAGCGCAACGAGCGCCTTATCTTCGCTACACCTTTGCCAGCGAAAATGTGGCGGACCTATCTGGGCCGGTTACTACGGCTACATTCTCGCTTCACCCCCGTTGTTTTATCCCTCTCCGCGCGGCGGCCCGGAATATTCGCTAACCGAGTGAACTGCTCGCGCGAATATAATTATCAACCGGCGGATATATATATATATATATATATATATATATATTGCTCTCGTCTTTTCCTCGAATGGCCGGTCCTATTTCTTTCGTGTTCCTCTGTTCGTAATGGGGGTTGCGGTTAAGTGGTAGAAGGAACGGAGGGAAGAAGAATAGAGAGACCCTTGTGTTCGCCAAATCCAAAGCTTCGTCTGATTCACGACAGTGAGCATGTCCACCCAAGTTTTATCCGATCGACGTAGCGCGTCGCTGTGTTATCGCCCGTGACGAATACTTGTCTCTTAGTCCACTCGGTCCGAGGCCGTTCCCCGGCCTGTACTAAGCAGCAGGCCGACGTCAAACTAAGACACGATCTAAGATGGTAGCGTTTGATACTTCGTTTTACGCATCCAAGCGCGCGACGTCGTTGAGCGACGAAGACGAAGACGACGACGACGACGACCGTGGCGGCGGCGGCGGCGGCGGCGTCGTCGTCGTCGTCGTTCTTCGCGATGAAGCAAAAGAGGACGGCTGCAACGACGTGTCTGACAAGGCGAAAGAGAGAAGGAGACGGAACGTGACGATTTATAATCGGTGACGAATGGACGCGATCGCGGAGAGTTCTCTCGTCTCTTCCCTGGCGTTTTATAAATGTCGCGCAGCAATAAAGACGCTCGATGGATTAGCCGCGGGCCTGGCGTGCCGAGGCAGCCGGGTTCTATTCTGGTGAATTGAAACCAGGCACGCGCGTCCAATGAATCAATCGAGTGCCATCCGCACCGAGTCCTCACCCTTTTCTCCGCATCTTGCGGCTTTGATCTGTCGGACGCCCTTAACGCGACGGCGACGGCTCTCCGGAGGGGCAGCAAGTTCGCAACACTATTCTCGATCCGCGCCACTTTCTCTCTCTCTCTCTCTCTCTCTCTCTCTCTCTCTCTCTCTCTCCCGGCGCTTCTTTTTCATTATTTTTGAGAGAAGCGCGTTGAACGCCCGATAGCTTTAAGAGACGCGTCGCGGATGTCAAACGTCCCCGCTATTTTGGGTCCTACCCTCGCCTCCCGGCTTTCATATTCGATTTGCGTCGGGGAGGATCTGCGTCCGTTCCTCGCCGCTGCGCGTTTTGTATTTCTTGCGACTCATGCAGTTTTAAAAGAGAGAGAGAGAGAGAGAGAGAGAGGGAAAGAGAGAATCGCATTTTTAGCGTTTTTATCAAAATAACACACGAGAAAAAAAAGTTTGATTGGATTAACTAAATTAACGCCAATCGGAATTTTCTGGTTCGTTTATATATTTTCACCAGATATTTAGTTAATCAAATGTTTTTCTATGCAGAGTGGTTCTTTATCGCAAAATAGAATTTGGACCTGCAACTCGAGTCGTGATTCTACTTTCGATATATCCCCAATATCTTAACGTCTACTCTGATACTCTGAAGTTTATATCTCTTTCGATTCTATTTAACCCACTGACTCTGTCGGGAATTCTCCTTAGGATCTGCAAGTGGCATTTTATGCGTTTTCTGCCATTTAAAGGCGTTAAGTAAGGCTTCGGTGATTAATCCCTAAACATTAAAGTTATATGAACCTTGAGCATGGATAAATTTTATTCAGCGCAACTTCTTCCGCTTATAACTCCCAGAAAAATAATCGAAAGTTAATGTTGTTTTCTAAATCAGGCTAGAGAAATAATCGAGGGATAATGATTCTGTTAATAATTGTGCGATTCGATAAAGGTGAAAAGAGTTAGAACAAAACACATTTTTAAGACGGTAACGTCTAAAAAACTGGTCTGGCTAAATTTCTTTTTACCCATGCTTAGCGTTCTAGGTTTAAACATACACTGATCTTTTAGAATGTACAGGTATTAGGAAGAAGATTAGGTCGACAGTAGGGTTAAAATTTCGACTCGGCAACTGTCACGGTTCCGCGCCATACATCTTTTCAAAAGTATTCATCAACTTCA
The DNA here is from genome assembly GCF_010583005.1 of Odontomachus brunneus. Taxonomy (NCBI): domain Eukaryota; kingdom Metazoa; phylum Arthropoda; class Insecta; order Hymenoptera; family Formicidae; genus Odontomachus; species Odontomachus brunneus. The sequence continues at coordinate 653,875 of NW_022639501.1, read as the reverse complement.
AGGAATGTAACGTATCACTTGGACGAGTGTCTTATTATTTTTTCTTGCACCGGTGCTCACTCGCGCCGGTGCTCGTCCAAAAATCATTAGCTCCAGCATCTCGGGAAGTCACCAGGTCGCCCTTATCGAGTTTGCCACTCGCGAGCGAACGAACGCGATCAAATTTTACGGGCGGAGAGACTGTCGAAGACTTGGAGCGGAGACGTGGATTAGCGACGACTATCATTTCCCATTAAGGCACGCTCTCGCTTTATTATCGTCGTTAGCCGCGAAACTTGGAACGCGCACGGGTTCGCTGCATGTTCGCCGATTTCGGCGTCTCTCGCCTCTCTGTGCGCGGAACCTCGGGCCAGTTGTTCACGTCTCTCGTCGAGCGGCCGTTGTTCTTTTTCTTCGGCAATGCTGTGACACGAGCACGGCGTATCCCCAATGTTCCCAGAATTCACGTACGCGTCATAAATAGTGCCCTACTCGCACTCCACCGTCTTCCGGTCTCTCTCTCCTTCGGCTTCTCGCACGAACCGACGTTTTCCAATATTCCGAACTGCACTGATTCCATCTGGGGTCCCTCCGACGTCGCTGCTTTCCCTCCTCCTCCCTTCTATGTTTCTTCGCCGAGTCTCATGTATCGATCGAGGCGCGCGTGTGTGTGTGTGTGTGTGTGTGTGCGCGCATGAATTCTTTTTGCGCCCTCCTCAAATTGGCTTACGTTCCTGCGCCTGATATCACGCAGATGTGACGATAATAAGTAACGCGCCACGCTCGTCCTAGATACATCGAGCGATGGTCTCGTCCTTCTGACGGAATCCTGGTCTTTAGTCACGAGTCAAGCTCGAGGTCGGTGGCTGAAATGCTCCCCTTGGCATCGCTACTCGATCGTCCCACGACATAATCGTACACTGAGAAGAAAGATATAGTACACATAAATATTGAGTTGTGATAGTTGCGTCACTCTAGTTATCTGTGTGTGATGGTAATGTATACGGTTGATACGACTCAGTTACTTTGGTACGTTAACTACATGGATTGTCTGAAAAGTATGTAGCCTGACATGGCGCGAATTTGGCCAAGTCCTTATCAGCGTATTTCGGAACCTTCCTTTATTGGGTTAAGTGTGACAGTGTAAAGTGATTTGCCGATTAGTCTTTGTCTGACAGTGTGCCAAAGCGAGCGATGGCTCCTGCGTTTGGTCACACCAGCAAAGATTGAATTGAGTTCCATTGCGTCTCGCTCCCTTTGGCATGATTTCACCGCAATCCGAAGGACTTTCAGCACTGATTTATAACCGTCGATGAAACCTGGTATATTAGTTAAACTCCAAAAACGAGAGAACAGTTAAAATAATCAACACACAAAGCAATCCGAGACTTTGGCGCACTGTCAAAGGCGGGTAATCGATAGATTACTCTATACCATCTCATACTTAACCCTAATAAAGGATGATTTTGAAATACAGTGATAAAGATTTAGTCAAATTCACGCTATCTCTGTATCAGGCCACGTACAAGCCACATACATCAAGGATGTGTTCCTGGTCTGGTTATGGCAACCAGAAACCGGTTGGGGTGACACTTAGCCTGAATACACTCCGGTTGGAGCAACCAGGTATCGTCAATGTTGATAACTCAACAGTTGTTCAGTGGTTGCAGCAACCACATAATTAGTTGTTCCGTACTTCACTATCGAGTCTGGTCGGCACAACCAGATTAATCGTCCTGTGTTCTCCGTGCACAGGTTATTCCCCCGCGCTCGTCAATTTCAAACGTGTGGCCGTGCAAAAATAGCCGCAACTCTGTCCACTTAGAACGTAAGCCATGTCAATTCTCACTGTGCGCCGGCAGTTATACTTGAGAGCTCGCGTACGTCACACTCGCACTCGTTGAAATATTCTCCGAGGCTAAACGCAACAGCGACGTGTCCCGCCGTAGAACGATCTCGAGGAGATCCCACTCGAGTTATTCCTCCGTCACACGAATCCATTCCGTTGAATGGAATTGGCGCCAAGCATTTTACGAGGCATGCGCGCGCACGTCCTCGTAGAGCCGCCGGCATGGGACTGTTGTGCGTCGACCTTTACCTAACAACCCTCCCGCATTATAGCCGCCACCTCGCTTTCTCTCGCTGCACGGCGGCAACCACCCCCGTCGCCAACCCTGACCTGATTTATGAGATTCTGGAAGCTTCTACTCTAGCGACGCACGCGTTTTCGGTCTCTCTCTCTCTCTCTCTCTCTCTCTCTCTCGCTCCCTCGGTCTCCCTTGCCTTTTCTCACCCTACCGCTCTCGCGTAGACAGCTGGCTAGTGTTTCCACGGGCGCACGTACACGAAGACGCTCGCACGTGGAGCCAGGCACTGCACTGCTGCGTTTCGTTCATTTCCGTCCTTTTGTTCATTGCGGTCGTGAAGAACGAGAACTTATTTCGATACGTGTCTCGCGATATGTATCGAGAGCAGCGTCCTAATTAGTCCAGTGACGGGCCCTTCGATCGCGTCGTGCAGATACCATTGGCCTGGCACCTTATCAATTTACGTTAGCCGAAACGTGCGGCAACCGTGGTTGTCTCTCAGCCGGAACGCGATGCCATTGTCGTTTTCAAGCGGCTGTGTTTCTCGTCAGGTCGTTCGATTGAAGTTCGCGCTCGCTTTCGCGACTATATTAACGAGACGCAATCTGCAAACTCCGTGGAACGCGCCGCGCTCGGGACACGAGACAGTTACGCGCGCGTTGGAATATTTCGCATCTTCGAGAGCGCGAGAACTTTTGGCGCAATTAACGGCGACGTCGAGTCCGATTGAACATTTCACGGCCGAAGATTAAACTCTGCCCTGTTCGCCATCGACGGCGTTATTACGACCGTGTGAGGCGAAATTCCGCAGCGGCGGGAAATCCAATTTTTAGAACGGTCTCCGGTGCGCGTTCAGCGCGGGGATCTCTTCGTCAACAAGTAAATTTTCTTTACCTCGTGGAGAGAGGAAAAAATTCGGCCGAGGGCTGGGTGACACAAAGCCGAGTGATTTGTGACGTTCGCCATTCTTTTGACCGCGCGGCAAGGTTCGCCCTCTCTGTGCACCCCCTCCTGTTCGCCCCTTCCCTTCTTTGCCGTCTTGCTCGTAGATATGGCCGAGTAATATACGAGCCCTGCATCTGTTCCCCGAGTGACGCAACGTCCCGCCATAGATCACACCCAGGCTTTTAGAGAGTGAAGGCTGTTAAGGAGAGCGCGAGAGAGAAGGCTGCCGAGAGAGAGAGAGAGAGAGAGAGAAAAAGAGAGAGAGAGGTAGATAGGGCGAGACGCTGCGAGAAGAGAAGAAAGAGAGAGCCAGAGAGTGAGATTGAGGGAGGAAGAGGGAGGGAAAGAGTGACAGGGTGACGTACTGTTACTGTTAAACTCGCCTGCACGTAAAGAAGAGCATGAGCAGGAGTGCGGCTGCCTCTCCAGCGTGTCGTGGCATGGGGCTGAGGGGAATGAGGTAGAAGTGGTTGCCGTTGGAAGACCATGGAAGGTGGACGGAGACGTCGGTGTTGTTGTAAAGGGACGTACGGACTTGGATCGTGGATCAGAGAGACGAATGTAGTGTGCTCCTAAAAACGTGCACTTAGTCGGGACTCATTAACGCGATCGTAGCGGCGATATTCGTGTCGATTGTCCCGGTAGGAAACTGGGAGAAAAAAAATGTTGAAACGTTCCAAGAGGAACTGTTTCACCTCGCTCGAAAGAATTTACGAGAGAGACGTACGATTAACAAACATTTCGCAAGCGTTTTTTTTTTTTCGATAATATTCAGGTAACGAAGCAAAAGTATCGCTTCGAGATTTCGCAGTTACATCTCCCGGAGAGTTTAATCAGAGTTGTTATTTTCCTCGATATTCGCCTGTCGATATTCGCGAACTAAAGGAAGCTAAGGATCTACCTCGAGCATAGACAATAGTGCGGCTGGTATCAGACGTGGCGACAAGGTCACTCCTGCGAGACCCAATCGCGCGCCGAGGCATTCGTCGGCGCGAAAGCCAAACAGCGACTTTTTCCCGACCGTCGAGACCGATCTCGTGATCGTTTGACGTGATATTGAGTCGAAAGTGAAGGAGGAGATACACTCGCTCGCTCGACTTACGTAATGAGCGAATAATGTGGAGGGGCCGAGTGGCCGACTCGCATCCCCGTTCGGAGAGTATCACGGTAAATCAGTACCAGCTGAGCGATATATTGCCCGAATATGGGTTAAGGAATTTCCTCGGCTCGCGTGAAGGGTCGAAGGTGGGCGTGGGAGGGCAGCAGCAGCGGGTAGCGCCGGGGGGAGCGAAGGAGGGCGACGGTGGCGGCACGATACAGTACGCCCCTGGCGCACCGACGTAGAAACCATTGAGGCGAGATATACGAGCGAGAGTTTGTTTGCGCTTATGGCCTACGTCTGGAAAAGGGAAGGTGAGGGTAGGGAGAGGAGGGAGAGGGAAGCTTGGCGTTTTATCGGGGCACCCTTATGCCTATTATGCCTTCGCGCTCCGCTCCGTCACGCCGCGCGGCACCCCCGCGCTCCCTCCTGTCCCACGTTCGGCAACCCCCCTGCCGGCTGGGTGACGCGGCGTGCGAATTAAAACGCCTCATAAATATCTGAAACAAAGGCGGCCGCTTTCGAGGGCGTACGCCGGAAAGATATACGGCTGGTTACGATGGTCGGTACCGGGTGGTTAAGGGATGCGGGACAGGGCCGGGGGTGTGAGAGAGAAAGAGAGCTGCGACGCGATCCTAGGTTTGGCACCCTTCGTAAAAACCCGTCGAGGAGGGTGGATCGCGCTCGCTTCCTCTCGAGAATCGCGAGAGAGCCTCGCGTCAATTGGGAAACCCACCATGAAAAAGCGCGGATTTTCCCGGGAGCGATCGGTTGGTTTCGGCCGGCTGATGTATATATCGCTCATGTCTGATACAAGCTGTCTCGGAGGTGGTGAATTTTCTATGATGGAAATTAAAATATAGAAGAACACGCTATATCGACTGTGACATTCACGCGTTCATAGACTCGTTCGTGAAGCTTCGAAAATGTGCAAGTCGTTGAATTACAATGCGAAAAAAATTGAGAAAAAACGCGCGACTTTTGCGTCAGGTCAATGTGACATCGCACATTTATTGGAAGTAATTTGTTTTATTTATTTAATTAAACATGAAGAGAAATATGTACTTTTTTACAGAGAAAATATTATATATATGCTGTAATTATATTTCCTCTTACAATGCCTTTTATAAAACTGGACTATACCGAAATTGTGATATAAATATTATAGAAACAGTAAATTTGATCAGTAAATAAACAATAAATTTACCTAATGTATAAAAAATATTCAAATAATTGCAATAATTTTTTGGTAAAAAATCAAACGCTTTTCATCCAATTTTAAGAAATATACGAGTATAGCAATTTTGGTCATAATTCTCTATATATGATCCAAGATTACCACAACAATTTTTGTCGCAATTTCTACTATAATATTTTCTTGGTGTATACACAAGGTGATAAAAGGAGATAGCAGGAAAAGAGGGAAAGAGAGAGGCAGGAAGAAAGAATGGAAAAAAAATGCAAGAAGAGAATGGAAAGAATTTATTCAGAAGAAATTATTACGCTCTCTCTCTCTCTCTCTCTCTCTCTCCTTCTCGCGCATATAATACTCATTAATATTCATTTCACAGTGACGTTATTAACGCGAGCGCGATCCGGTTATCCGATCACCGATAAGTCTCCCGGTGGTGTGTTAACGGGGACGCGTTTTCGCGATTGCGTTTTCGATCTGACGTGTTTCACTAAGGAATTCGTTTTGTCTTGTTCTCTTTCAGGTAAGTAGTGGTCTCCGATCGTTTGAAAAGCGAGCGGCCCGCAGCCGCCGCACCGGACGGGAGATATGCGCAGCAAGCAGCAGCCCAGGCCTTCTTTCCGATGGCCGCAGCAGCGCGGTGATAACCTTACCGGTAAATATTCATATGTAACATCTCACGCACGCACGTAAGCACGCACGCACGCACGCAGATACAACACACGCACACGCGTGCGCGCGCACAAGCGCACGCACGTACTTTACTATGATTCTTTCCTTCTCTTTATTTTGCATCCAGACACTTCTCACGTCCCGACGAGATACCGCTTCCTCGCGTGTTGCATAGCGGTATACCGTTCGCGAGAAAGAAGCGAGATCGATCGGCGATTAACCGATGCTGCACCCGTAGCCACTTGGAGATTATTAGTCTTAGATAGTTCATCGATTGTTGCCCGCAAACGCGCATTTTTCCGCTCCGCTCACAGAATAGTTTCCAGATTCATTTTGACCTTTCGCACCGTCTTCTCTCTTAGCTTGCCGCTGAGTTCGTTGTCTGTGAGCGACGAAACGAGTGTGTTATGGAGAGCATTCTGGGTGTTAGCCGCACGGAACCAAGAGTTTGGTCGGATTAACCAAATTTCCGGTGAAATATGAACGAACCAGAAATTCCAGGGCTGAAGTTCGCACAATTCTGTTCGAGTTAACAAGACTTCTGCTAGTTGAGCTTGAACAGAAAGTCTCGGAATTTCTTCCATTCATATTTTAGATTTTTGGATTCATATCTTGGATTTTGACTTCCTATCATTCATATCCTTTGGACCCCATCAGAAATTTGTTTAATCCAATCGAGCGTTTTTTTCCGTGTGAGATCAGAGTTGGGCGTCGACCGATGAAAATTTTCCTTAACTAAAATAATCGGCAAATCGGTAGTTGAAATTAATCGAAATCGTACATAAAATCTCAAGCGATTTCATCGATTGGAGAAGTTAATTATTAATTAATCTTTAATGTGACTTATTATATCAATATTTATTAGCATTTAAACTTTAAAAATGTGCAATTCACTAAATAAATAAATAAATAAATAAATAAATAAATAAATAAATAAATAAACATGTCCTTATTAATAATTGATATACCAATCGATAAGGTCATATTTTATTACGTGTTTCATTATGTATGATTATTATGTATGATTGTTATTTTGTACATGATAATTAATTGACTGATTGATTTCGATGGTTGATTTGCTGATTATATTAGTGAAAGAAAATTTTCGTCGATTATTAACGCGCTCAATACTGGCAGGTGTCCTTCGGCCGCGAGCTTTATCCTTCGCGATTGTGACGTTGTTGAGTAACGTTCGATCTGTCGCCTTGAGAGAACACGGTAAATCATCGTTTCTATCTCTTATTTTCCTCATGTCGCATCGTCCACGCTGGAACTTGCTTCTCGGAAACGACGGAAGCGACACCCGTTCGCGCATTCCCGATGAACGCACGGCGGAGCGCGCGATTCACGAAATGGTGTCTTGTTCGTTTTTATTTATTAAGATGAGGAAAAAAGTAGAAAAATTCGATGCGCGCGTGATGCTCCTCTAAATTGTTTACACGGCTTTCAGCTCGCGGTCTCGCGTCGCGCAAACGACATCGCATTGCGCAATGGCCATCACTATATATCTCGCCGCTCGAGCGTTATCGAGCGAGCTTCACTCCGCGCCGCTCGCGAATTCACATTCCCGCGGTTTATCCCGCGAAGCCGCGCGTCGTCAATTAAGAGATAACGACGGCCACCTTTCCGTTGGCTCGGCTGGACGGATCCAGACGCGTTATAAGCTTGTAATCACGATTACCTTGTCATTTTGCATCGCGCGGCTCCGAGAGACGGGTCTATATTACAAAATCATAAAGTGTTAGCGCGCGCAGCGTCCGCGGAGACGGCGAGACGGGGCACACAAGTGGCGGCCGCTCCGCCCGATCGCATGATAGATATCTGCCAACATATCTTGCCTCCTTTCCGCGTGCACCGCACTCGTGTTACCCGCGTATTCTGTGTACCTTCTCTCTCCCTTTTCCCCCGCGCGCTCGGCGATATATACTTTACAGTATAAGAGCAATTAAGACGATGAGGCGTGCCGATAACTCGCACGCCACAACCGGGTCGTTTCGCCGCGGCGCGAAGACACACACATCGAGAGCCGAGTCGGCCGTTTCAATTTGCAAATCCACGCGCGCGCGCGCGCGCGCTGATTAATAAAATAGAGGGGAACAAGTATAACGAGTCGAACGGGACACAAGTCGAGAGCACGGATCCGACGGGCGAGTGACTGCGCGAGTCGAAAGGCTGGACAAACGGAGCAACTGGTTGACTCCTTTCAATTGCAGATGCGACGTAACTCATATGTACGCGCTCATACCTCCACACACACTCACACGCGCACACACACACACACACACACACACATACATATGCGCGGTTCCGCGCGCGAAAGTCGCCGGGGTCTCCGCGACGAGAAAGTAATTAGCGAGACGCAGGAGAAACTAATAAATCGAACGATAAATCGGGAACGGCATTGTGTAACCGGCCGCCGCCGTCGCTTTGAGAGCGGCAAAAGACAATCCTCCCGAACCAAGCAACTGGTTGACTCGTCTCTCGCTTGCAAATCCGACATGACGCCGTAGCTCATTACGTCGCCGGAACGTCGTCTCGGAATGGAGCCGCAAAGCGCGATAGCCGGGCGACTTTTCCCGACCTATCCGCGCCGCGAGACCGGTAATCAGCTCCGATTTCTCAGATCGCATAGCCCGTCGTCGTCGGAAGACCGCGAGCGAATTATCGCGAGCCGGCGCGACGCGAGGAAGGCGATCAACGCGAACAACGCGCTCTAGGCGGCTCATGTGGCGTAATTTGGACTGTGTGTGTGTGTGTGTGTATATTTTACGAAATTTATATTCCAACAGAAATTATACGACATTAGCGTCAGATCTTTGAGGGAACGTGATAAAATATCAGCGTGCGAGTACGAGTTTATGTCGTTTATCGAGATATTCGATTACATTCATTTCCCTTATATGATGTATTTTTGCAGTAATGCCTGCGGTACACTGCTAATAATGTTGTCTCTTGAATACATTACGCCCGCGCGGTTATTTTCATTTTCAGGCAGTTGTTACTTGCGCAATACACACACACACACACAGACACACATACACACACGTTTAAGTATAATAGCAGGGGTTGTGGAAGAGCGGGGACGTCTGTTCACTCTAAATCAATTACCGGGGCGGTCTCTGTACTGTGTCATTCTCCTCCATCGTCCGACTAATTACTTGTAATACGACATTACACGGCATATAAATCTCACGCCCATAATAAATTTACTTTGAAAATTCAGGCGTGCTCGGTAACACGACGGGACATGTCGGACTGTATCTCCGTCGACAGTGAGGCAGAGAAAAAGAGACAGATAGATGAGAGACAGAGAGAGAGAGAGAGAGAGAGAGAGAGCGCCTGTGTCCTCTCTAAAAACAACTTTGGCGCCAGCTGGAAAGATAGGACTCGGTTGTTTTCATTCCATTCATAGAAGATGCATATCTACAGGACGTATCTCATTCGCAATAAAGCTCACGGTGGTGCACATTTTTCGTTTTACGATCGAGCATGTTGCGTTTCGTGTATTTGTTGCTGACTACGCGCAACTTCGACATCTTTGGACGTTGCCAGATTCGAAGAGATTTAGTTGCAACAGTGTCTTCGAAAGTTGGTCGACTTCCTTTGCTGGATATAATCTCGACTAATGTACCTCGTAGTTGAACTCTTTGTAAATGCAGCTCACGAAGAAATTCTCTGCAGACGAACTTCGCAAGGGGATTCTACTCGAAGACGGACCCTTTCTTTCTCTTTTTCTGTCTCTCTCTCTCTCTCTCTCTCTTTCTCATACACACACACACACACACAACCAATATTATCAATATTTAAGTATCACGTTAACAAGTGCATTTTCACGGGATAAGCATGTGACTAATACCACGAAATAAGCCAGAAGGGCACTGTACAAGATTAAACCCTGCAAATATTCGCTCCCTGATACCTCGAAATGCAAACCGGTGGTGGATTTGATCTATCCCCACACCGATTATTGCTGCGCTGCATTCACTGGGCATGACTGCAGAGGTGAATATTAGATTGAATCGAGCAATGAATGGAGTGAAGACTGAATGATTAAGTTTACCTTGGGATTCAGATGTGGGGCGAACATATAACTCCTTATTACAAAACATTGAGATGACGGATATGGAAGATATGGAGGATATAAAGTGATTTCGTACCTGATTCATTATGCGGTATCATGAAAAACGTAAACAGCCAATCGTTTACAGCCATGTTATGACGAAATCAATTTTCAGATTCTCATAACTTTGAGTTTTTTATGATCTGAACGTTTTCGACGTTGCTATTATTTTATATCAAGTATATTCTCTCTTCTATTATAGTTACTGTAAATAACTATATTACACGCAAAAAAATCTCAGTTGGTGCAATCGAATAGGAACCAACTGAAAATTAGGTGATCAGAAGCGAACTTCTATTATGAAAACTAATGCTGCAATTCTAAGCAAATATACAAGTGAATCGTAAAATCGTAAAGTCATAGCTTACGAATAAATCGTTGGTAAAATTCACAAACCGTAACTTTATTGACTTCTAGTTAGTCGTAAGATTTACGAGAAATCATAAACATTTACGAATTATCGCATAACATTCGGTCCGCATAGATTTGCCGATCTACTTATAAGTTCTTACGAGTCTTACGAGAACAAATTACGAGTTTTACGATTTTGCCTAGAATTACAGTATAATATTTCTGTTGTCGCAATAAAATATTCGTCTGAACATTTAGCGATATTAGAACTCGATTGGGATAAACTGAGAACAATTGTCTACACAGAAGCCTCATAAAGGAATTTTTCTGTTCCTACAGCCGAGTTTTCGTCTGATCCTTGAACAACCGAAAATTTGATTGTACCGAAATTGTTTTTTCCGTGTAAATGTGAGCATTTACGTTGGTGTCGTTAACTTTATTGTATACTGTGCTTTGCACTTTAGAGGACTTTCTCTCTCTCTCTCTTCCCCTCTCTCTCTCTCTCTCTCTCTCTCTCTCTCTCTCTTTCTCTTTCTTTCTTTGTCTTTCTTCGAAAAGACGAAAATATCGCAGTCTTCGGCGAACGTAACGGCAATCGATCGACGGGTCGGAAATTGGCGAAACATTTACACGTCGGGAGACTCGCGGCTAATTAAGTGTAAATCATGACGTTAATGGAATCGCCCCGGTATAAAACCGCATTAATTGAAATTCGCGAAATTCGAGGGACGATAATAACAATAAACGCGCGGCTGCACAATCATCCGCGTGTGCGTTATTTTGTAAACGGAATGCATTCTTTCATTCCCCCCGGCGGGGCCGCGCGGTCTCGGCCATGCCGCCCGCGAGATTCTTTATCCGCGAATACGTGCGATTTTAAGAGCGACCGTTCTCCCGACTTTCTCTGATCGAATTGCAATTTGCGAAATTATTTTCGCCCCGTTCTCCCCTGCTCGGCCCGCGCGAGTATTAATTATTTCGCGCTGCCGTCGCGCTCTTTCACGGAATGCGTCGAAAACGCGATGTATTTAGAATAATAACAATAATAATAATAAACTATCGCGCGAAGCATATTAAAATGGAACGGGCGCTGTGGAATTTACGAGGCGTATCAGCTTTCTTCGGATCTCGCGGCGCCCCGGCGTACGCGTTTTAATGGTTAATAATTTTGCGCCGGCGGCGCGCCGTCGTAAAAACGCGCCGCGCGGCAGAAAATTAACGTGCTTTAATCAGCGGAATACATCGGAAGATACTCGAAAAGGCCAGCCCGGCACCGCGTGTCCCGCAATCGAGATACGCCGCCAACGACGACGATGACGACGACGACGACGGCGGCGGCGGCGGCGGCGATAAATTTCGCGCGCGAAATGTGTCATCGTAATCGCGCCAATGGTAAAACTCACAAGGACGCGATCGGTCGGGAAGCCGGGGCGATTTGAAATTTTCGTCCTATTTTCCGACCTCGATATTCCATTTAACGCCTGCTTTGATGCTCTGAAAAACCTATATCAGCCTCTGATTCGATTTAATCTACTAGCTTTGCCGAGAGGTTCTCTTTGGAACCTACAAGTGGTATTTCATGTACGTTTTTTTACCATTTTGAGGCGCCAAGTGGGAAACTCCAGTTTCCATGTGTAACCCTTTCGCTGCCAATTTTGTTTTCTGAAAGTACAACTTTTCATTTTCACTTCATTAAATTTTTTTCACTTTCACTTTATTAAATATATTAATATAACGTACTTTTAGCAAAAGAAATTGAATTTTTTATGTTTAGCGCCAAAGGGATAGGGCCGGAACGACGATGTCCCATTAGAGTTTTCGCAAGAGAACATATTTGTCCCAACGGTAATAAGTAGAGTGATCCCGAGTCGAAATTGTGGTCTTATGTTAAACCTTGAATTCGCAGCAGAAGCAAAGTAGGGTTAAATTCTAATGATAGGTTTAATGACAGGTTTAATTCTAATGATACAATTTACTCCTACTTTGACTCTGATGATGTCCAAAGTTCACTTTCTTTAGTGTGATGAATGGAATAGTGAGACTAAAAGTAAGATCAAAATTTCGACTCGGGTTGATTAAATGGAATCAAAAGAGATGATGTAGGTTTCAGACTATCAAACTACACAGAGAGATTTGATTGGATCAAATAAACACTTCTTGAAATAGTTTAAACGAATTTTTTAATTAATCGAACAAAATTTTGTTTGACGCAACAAAAATATTTATTTGCGGCTTAGTTCCAAAGAAATATTTTTGTTGTGTCAACCAAATAATTTGTTTGGACTATTCCAAAGAAACATTTATTTGACTCAATAAATCGTTCTCTCTATGTGTGTTGAAAGTAATTGTATTCACAGTAACATCAATTAAATTATTTAGTAATAGTTACTTAATATTAAATATTTAATATGAAATATATTATAGTTATGAACAGATATTTGATAATTGTTATGAAATTCTTATATCCCATGTAATAAAAGATTCAGTAGGTACGAGTTCTATTTTGTTACCAGTATAAGTATGTTTTGTTGCAGAACAACGAAAAATTCATTCATTTGCTGTTACATTGTTTCAATATCTATTATTACAGATGGTTGGTTAAACCTACCAAACATTTTGTAACTATTACAAAATCGCTTATTTTGCTCAACTATTCAATAAGTTTTATTTACCAAATATATTCTGGAAGCAAATAAATTTTACTTCTGTCAAATAAATAATTTATGTTAAAGAACTAAATTAATTAATAAGTATTGCCATAGCTTTGGGCCGCTATATTTACGTCTACCATTTAGTAATAGTAACCAAATTTTGATAATATTTATTAAATTCTTCTCTCAGTGTAAATATGATTATTATTAATGACGGGGAAAACATACGTCGCGTTAATAGCGAAAGGGTCAAACACCCTGATCCTTCAGAATATACAGATGTTGGAGAATTGAGGTCGAGAGAGAGGGAGAGAGAAGAGAGAGAGAGAGAGAGAGAGAGAGAGAGAGAGAGAGAGAGAGAGAGAGAGAGAGAAAGGGGGGAGGGAGAGAGAGAGAGAAAAAGGGGGGAGGGAGAGAGAGAGAGGAGGCGGAAATTTCGACTCGGGAAACAGAGCTGGTTTCATTTCAGGTACTCCACTACGATCCCATTGCGTGTCCCCGTCCACGCGTTCTAGCAGTGACGATGCAGATGCACCTGCCTGCCTGCCTGGCGGTGGCTGCGTGTGTGGGTACGCGACGACTCCGTGAAAATTAGCGGCGCCGGCCGGGATTTATTGCCACGCGTGCTCGCTCGGCTCTCGTCGTCGGTAAAAAAATATATGGCGGCCGTGTTCATCGCTCGATTATGGTACATTTACCGGGCGCGGAAATTCCTCTTTGCTATCGCGCCGCAACCGATTGGAGTTATCAGTCATCAGCCCTGGCACACTGCGTGCCGTTCTCAGCGGGAGAAAAACGGGCCGGAAAACGGCTCGTTCTCGCCTTTCCCCTTGCAACTTCTCGAGCTGTAGCGACGCACAGGCTATCGTCTTTCGACGTTTCGTGCAAATGGATATTTAGGGCAGTTTCTCGTTAAAGATCGAGGGAAGACTTGTCTAGGAATTATTAGCTTGGTTTATAACAAAAGTCTTTTCACACATATTGAACGAAGGTAAAGATACAGAAAACAGGTGCCACCTCCGATTAGCCTGATCTTGATATGTTGTTAAGGACATGGCCTTGAGTAACAATCAAAAGGTTTTAGTCGTCGCTCGTTGTTCGTTAAAAAGTTATTAACTAAAGAAGTTGCATCAAATGAGTGTAATTTTTGGACGTATATACAAAAACATCGAATTTGTACGTTAGAAAGATGCCTGCTACACACACATATACACTGCTCGCCAGCAAACGCGCTCGCCTGCCTGCCCGGGCGAGCTCTCGGTGTGTGTGTGTTCCTATAATATTTGAGGTTTTATAAATAGAAAATAATAGAAATAAAAAAGGTGCCTATCCCTAGCCGTGTAACTGGGGGGCTACGCTCTCCAGACTCTCCGCATCGCGGGGGGGAGCCAAGTTTTTTGTGAGAAATTCTCACTTTTTAGTTTAAGTACAACAGACTTGCCCCCCCCCCCCCCCTCCGCTGCGGTACAGGGGGTCTGGGGGGCTACGCCCCCCAGTTACACGGCTAAGGACAGACACCGTTTACATACTATACTTGATATACTCTGTGTTGATATTAATGTATCTTTTTTTGTGAATAACTTTTTAACAAACAATGAGCGCCTGTTAAAATCTTTTGAATGTTACTTAGGGCAGTGGCAAACACTTTCCTAGCCTACAAATTTGATGTCTTTGTATATACGGTGTCCAAAAATTACACTCATTTTATGTAACTTCTTTTGTTCATAACTTTTTAATAAACAATAAGCGACGGCTAAAATCTTCAGGTCACTTAGAAGGGTGACCTATATGACATATGTCAAGGTCAAGCGCATCGGAGGTGGCGCCTGTTTTCTATACCTTTACCAAAAAGACTTTTCAGTCAATCTTAGAGAATCTTAGTCTTATGTACAACCTCAAGAGAAAATTCTCCCAAAGCTGATAGGAAGATATTCCAAGCACAATAATTTTACACAGAGGAAGAGAACTATTCAAGAGATAACAATTATTTATTTGTTAGATACTAATAGCATATTTACTTATACTCATGTAAAACATTTTTCTAATAAGAAAATACGCATTTTCGCAAAATCATTTCGTAAAAAAAGCATTTGTTTATTCTGTTTAAGTAAAAGAATCCAGATTGAAATAAATATGTTATTAGTACCCACCGAATGAACATTTTTTTATTTTTTAGATATTTTTTCTCGCAATGTAAAGTTTGAGGAATCTTCTCTAGTATCTCTAGTATCTCATATCGTATATCTTATAAAATATTCTGCTTCAAATACACATATTTCTCATGATTTAAAGGGAAAAAGAAAAAATAATATCTAGGATAAACTCAGATATGATGGCCATACGGGAAAGATGGCCATAGGCTGTAATTTCTCTAATAATTGCAAAACATTGCGTTTGTGTATTCAGTCACAAAGATAATCGATATCTATCGTAGTGTATGTGCGTACATTTTTCGAAATAGCAAGATTATGAGCATTATATTTTTATTTTCGACTACCTGTAAAATTTCTCATGTATCCACTAAAACTTGCTGTAACGTAGAATAAATTACAGTTAAATTATCGCAATCAACGTTAGATCCATAAAGTAGATATGTAAATTGTAATATAATGCATTTTTATTTTCATTTTCACTATTTGTTTATAAGTACTATTATAATCGTCTTTCACTCACATTTTGGGTAAGTTGGCCTACTATCATTTTAACATTTATAAAACAAAGGTCGTTATATTTTAAAAATTATTTTCAATATTACAGTAATTAAATCTTATGTGCAATATGTTTTAATCAAAAATTGGATTTAAAATTTATGTTTTGTAATAGAAGTTTCTATTTTATATGTATATTATATATTTTATATGTATATTATATTTTCCACAAATAATATGTTTTAAATATCCTATAAAATAAATATATCAAGTAATGTTCTTTTCATTATTTTATAAAATAATAAGTATAGAATCTTGAACATAAAATATGTATGGGTCATCTATTCGTTATGACCATCTTGTCTTACACATTTAGGTAAGATGGCCAATGCTCATGTTTTGATCTTTTTGTAATAAATAATTTCACTGAAGTATTTTCCTTTTAACTCTGATGGTATTATGTAATGTACGCTTTAGTGAAATAGTGTACCAAACACTATTAAGAAATAACAATAAGAAATGTATTTTTTTTTGTATTTTAGTATGGCCATCTTATCCGAGTTTACCTTACTAGATATTTAAAAAATTTTCCGATTATATAATAGTTCATTTCTTTAGAAGAGGGATATTTTTTGCCTCTAAATTTTCGTCCAAAACTTGAAATTATATATCAAAATTCTCTTCATTTAAACCGAGTACTTTTACTCGATTTAAGTAAATAATACTTGGTTTAAATTAAGAGAATTTTGTTTTAAGTAAATATATTAATGACATCTACGTAAGAAATATTTGTTAATTTTTAAATATTTTTTTCTCAATGTAAGAAATAACATCTTGCAACTAAAGTCCTTTTTTTAATGAATATTCTTTAATAAATATTCTGAATATCTCAATAGTCTCCATATGAAGTGTCTCATAACTTCACGTTTCCCAGCTTAGCGTCTTCAGTCTCGAGTAACATATTCTACACGGAATTCACATGGGGGTGTGTGAGGGATGATTATATCTTCTACATATATTTTCTCACGATCCGTCTCTGTGCTGGGCCGCGGGCATCGAAGAAACGACGCAAAGTGTATGAATTTTTCTACAAAAAAAAAAAGACAACTCTACAAAGATGCACGCTTGCTCCGCTGCATCGCGCTCGAGTGAAGATAAATTAATGAGATATCGCCTAAGATTTCCTCGGGAAACCGCTGTCAATCCGGCACGATAATTTATATTTCCGTTGATGTAAATCTTCCTACTTGACAGCTGCGGGCCCAACGTGAGCGTGCCCAAGTGGTGCAGAGCCGCGCTTTCACTTTACAGAAGGCCCATTAATTCTAATTTCGCGTCATTGATGGTGATCCCACTTCTCGTCGCTTCGTTTTTCTCGAATCGTTCGCTCTTCGACCGGCTCTTTCAGTTCCTCGCTTATCGTCGGCGCGCGTCGACAGTTTCAAGATCGAAAGCCTGAACACATCGCCACGTGCGATTCTCCGCGAACCTGTAAATCTGCACGACCCACTTATAGTGTTACGATACGTTTGTTCCTGTACATTTCGCGGGACGACGGATTCGATCCTTAATTGCAAAATTCGGCGTCTCTCCGCGCTCGAGCGCGAGAGGGAGGAGTTGAAAGGGACGAGAGAGAAACTCGTGAGCGAGCGCGATCGCGAGGAAGTCGGAAAAATATTGTCCCAGGACAAGCCGTCGGTAATAAGCCGAGGAGGAAGCAGGGGAACACAGCGCGGGAGCGGAAAGCGGGAGAAAGTACGAGGTCGCGTGCGTGCGCGCGACAAACACAGCGTCGTCAAAAGACAAGCTTCCCGCACCACCCTCGGCCGGCGATCGTCTCGCTCGGCGATAACCCGTGGACGACGTGACAAGTGAAATTCTGTATCCACGAGTCGGTCGGCGGGGGATATCGGCGCACGTCTAAATGAACCGTTGTGCCTTCTGCTTTGATTTCAAAGAGGACCCCTAACAGCCGAGGAATATTCATTTAAATATCTGTCAATACTCGGCCGGCCGACGCGGCCTGCCCGCGCTACCCTGGGGATGGACTTATGTGCCCGGCTCTTCGTCGTCTCTCCGTCGTGTGCGCGCCTCCCTCCCCCTGCACGTGCACATGCACACGCGAGTGGCTGTGTGCGCGCGCGCGACGCCGATGTCTGATCTCTGTCGCAGGTATCCTCGATCCACTTTTACAACCTGACCGTCCGGGCACCCCTCGATTCGGCGTCTACGTCACTCGATTTCCCCCAGCTTGAAGTTTTTCTCGCATCTATATATACGTCTGTACAGACGGCGAGCTGTTAATTGAATTCGCAAAGTACACTCAGCCGTTTTGCGCCGCCTCCTTGTGAACATTTCTTTCCGAAAAGTGACGAATGTGCAGCGTGACTAATGTGTCTTTTATTATTGACGAGCACGCAACGGGCCCGGTTTCTGTTTATAATTCGGCGAGGAGGAGCGAAATTGAAGTTTTGCTTCTGCCTCAACTGGGCAAATTCAGTCGAGCCTGGAGGATCACTGGAGAATCTCGAGGTGTAATACTACATTAGCTGTTGTACTACACTAGCTGATTGAGTTAATTAGGTTATTATTAGTTGAGTTGGGTTACATAATACATTGCCTATCGAGGTGAAGAATGAAGAGTAAGTGCAAGTGGAATATTGAAATAATGGAACATTAAGTAATTCTCGAGTAAGTGCTCCTCCAAGCCTCAACGCGAAGAAAACAGCAATAAGTAACCACTTGTAGCATCGCGCGCGCGCGCAAGGTAAGATAATAACCTGCCCGACTAGAAATTTATCTCGTAGTCTTGATCAGGTCGATCCCAATCTGATTGTGGTTTATACACAGAGTTTACACACAGAGATATTATTACAGCTTCTTCTTCTTATATAAATCCTTCGCAATTTTGTTATGTTTCTAGTAGTATAAGAATAGACTTATTTCTCAGCAAGTTATATCTTGCTGAGAAATAATAATTTCGCTAGAATTATACTGTATTTCCCTAGAAACACAGCACACTTCTCGACAGCATATTTTAGTTTCTACGATGTAAATAATATACAAAATGAGTCTAAAATGTCGATCTATTTTCCGATTATATACATAATTCTATAGTAATTTTCACTAGAGAAATCTGTTCGTATATAAGTGTATGACGTTATCGAATTTTGACAAGTCTGATAAGTCATGCAACACAGTGTGGTAAATCGGGAGTCCTTATTAATACTAAATAGTATTGCTAATTGGAGCCTTATCAATAATTAGGAGCCAATATTACCACACAAATGCCATATAACTGTACTTGATAATGATATAAATTTCTAGTCGAGTATATAGTATTGTATCTCGAGATTCGTCGTTTCTTGTAATATCGACGTTTTGACGAATTGTAAGATTAATGTGGAGCCGAAAGTTCCTCTCGGCTAGCCGACTGACTTGCCAATTGATATCCGTACACGCGCACCGAGATGAGTATTAAAAGTCGGCAAGAGGGACGCGCGCGAAGAAGGAGAGGCGACGGGGACGGGTGCGAAGTGACTGGGTGAAAAGGTGATTTTGCACGACAGGAAGCAGCTTCTTGGCGGGTAAGGTGGGTGGGTGGACCGACCAAGATGGTTAACGTCGTGGCCAGAGGTGGATGGGGCAGGAGCACTTTGCGTGCGTCATTTAAGAGAAGCTTAATGCCGCCGTAAAACGCGCTAACGGCCGCCTCGCGTCGCCCCGCTGTCTTCCAGGGGCGGCCATCGTTCTTCCGCTTCTGAAACCCCAAAGCGCGGCGCGATCGCCTCTTTATCCCGCTTTCGAACTGGCCGTCCTTACTCGGCCCTAAGCTACGATACGCTAAGAGGTCTTTCGCTCACAAGCGAGTTAACGTCACCTTCCCCGTCGCGTTACCTACTCTCACGTGCTCGTGCGCGCGATTTTGCAGGGGATTCACAAACTGCACCAGACGGGCATGGCGCGTGCGTTTCGCGCGTTGCATGAGTGAAAACGAGCGGAAAAACACATTTACGCGCGCCAAACACCCCGGTCTCTCGCTGCGGAATAGCAGCCAGTCAGCGCTGTAATCTACACCCTCCCCCAAAAAAAGAAACTTCAGCTCTGCAAGGCGCTATTTCCTGCAATCCCATATTCTAAGCGAAAACTTTTACTGGAAAAATATTCCTCTTCCAAGTGGACTATTAATCGGGGATCTATTAGATATTTTATTTGTTTCTTTTTTCAATAGGAATATGTTTGCTCGAAGCGGAATGCCCTTTTACTAGAAGAAATGTCTATCAGGAACAAAACTTCTGTAGATGAAAGATGAAGTTTTTCCAACTTGAAGTGCTCGGAATATTTTACTGTTGATTTTAGAAGAGTTTAGAAGAGTTCTCTTGAAGTCATAGGCAAGAGTACAATCCTCTAAGATTCAGAGGGTGCCCCGCTAAAGATAAGATTATATTTTGTCGGATATGCGTACATGATCTGAACTCGCGCGATCTTCGATCTATTGTTACTCGTACCTGCAACCACCGGCCGGAAAGCCGCTCGTATCTTCAATCACCGTGTAATAGCATTTGTTTGACCTTTTACGGCGCGCTCTTCGAGTCGCGATCTCGTCGTGCTTGACTTATCTCGTCACGCAATTCACACACTTGCTCCCGTCTACGTGTAATTAGATCCTGTCGTGCAGTTCTACATGTAAGACAGCATGTGGATTATTGTTGCCGTCGTGCTCGAGATGTTATTCCACATATTTTGTCATGATACAATTAGCACGGCAGACGAAAAGGCGCGAGATCCGCAGTCTTCGTCATCGTAGCTCGCGAACATTCGTTTTCCGTTGCTGCCACTGTCTTTCTTTTTCTCTGCTTTTTTCTCTCTCTCTCTCTCTCTCTCTCTTTCATTGTTCGTCTGTGTTTTATGATGCTCATAAAGCGTCGTATGAATTTTTATTATTATTGCCGGCCAAGAAACGATCCTCCTTTCGCGCAGCGCCGGACACAACTCGTCGTTGCGTGCCGCGTGACGCCTTCGATTGCAACATAGAAGGCCGAATCTCGTTAGCTGTCGCTCGCGATTGCGGCACGGCCGTGTGTTATCACAGACAATCGTGAAGGTATAATTCCCCGTGTAGATTATCCTGCCAAAGTACTGCCTGGTATACGTTTCTGATCGCTCGATCTTCCCGGGTTGATCGTTCGTGCCACTCGACGTCCGCCATTGGCCGTATCGTATTTGCATTTTTTCCTCATCGAAGCTACTTTATTTTCATTCTGCGATCTGCGCCGCGATGAAAAATGTATCTGCCTCTTAGGAGTCGGCATCGTGTATTAAGGATTGTCCCTTCAAACCATATTTATATATATGGCTGAATTAAAGGCGGGCTCATTACGCGGTTTTTAAATCAGATTAAAAGCACAAGCAGGAAACGAGCACGGTTGTGCCATAGATTTCGAGATTACGTCTAGACGGATTCTTTATCGTATCTGCGTGATGTATGCCAGCTCTTTTTTTCATGCAAACTATATGGAAAATAATGCGGATATTAAAATATTCGTGTATTAAAATATACAAAAGAGATAATTAAATTACGAGGCAGTTACGGCATTTGTTTCGCGTATTAATTACAAATGTAATGTTTACAATAAATACCACAAATCGCATGAAATTTTCATTTTCATTTTGTGTAACACATTAGTAGGCTTAACTTTGAAGAATGTAATCAGACAATTCTGCGGACTTCAACTCATTTAGGAAGTAACATTCAAAAATTTACGTCGGGATTCTGAAGATTGTATAAGGATATTAACTTTTCTTGATAAATGTTTCGACAAGTTACAGTTTTCAAACTATACGGAGAAAAATAATTTTGCTCTTTTAGCAAAATCGTCGTTGTTACTGCATATTCGTAACATCAAAAAAATTTAGTTGATGTAACTGATTTTACAAATTATTCGTTATCAGAGCAGTAGTTTCGTTGCTAGGATAGAAAAAATTTATTAAGTGTATTTTTCCTAAGAATCACGTTAATTTGCTATTAATAGAAAATAATGTATTCTTAGCGAATTTATTTGCTATCGGAACAAAATTGCAACTGCTTATATAAATCCATCGTGGTTTTTATAGCAAAATAATTTGTAGATTCAGAAAATAGTGATTAGTATTCTTAGCAAATCTTTTTGCTGTCCATATAATAACGAAAAGATTTTGCTAGACCAGCAGAAAATTTGCTGGACCAGCAAATTATTTTTCTCTGTGTATATTCATAGATTACTCGCTGTCTACATACGTGACATTTCGTACATAGTTTACGTTGTCACATGTAGACGTTGTCACATGTAGTATCATAATTTACGCGTAACGCCCAATCCTGGAAACGAGGTCCCTCGTCGATATGTTGGGGTGCAAACTGCGGAGTGAAGGGGTGAGCCGCGAATCCTCCGATTGCCCGGGATGGGGACGATGAGCGCGATTTCGGAGGAAAAGCGACAAGGAACAAGCAAACCAGGCCCTCGTGCACTCATCCAGAAAGATACATCCTGCATTCAAGCAAATATTACTTATTTCAAATATTTTATAAGTCCATACACCCGCAAATCTATCACCAGTTTAACGTAAACCTCAAATTTATTCCAAGTACAAGACGAATTCCGGTAAATTTAGCATCTCAATCAAGTATATTAAATCGAAACAAAAATTCGTTTTGCTCACTACGTAGTTTTTCTTCGACGAAGTTTTATAATATTCTTATGAAGAGAATAGATGCTTCTTTTGAGGATACAATAATGGGCTCTTCTAGGATTTGCGTAGTAGAGTAAACTCGAGTATTATAGCCATACCGAGAAAGATGGCCATAGGCTGTAATTTTTCTAATAATTGCGAAATATTGCGTTTGCGTAATTAGTCACAAAGATAATCGATTTTCATTGTAGTGTATGTGCGTACATTTTTCGAAATAGCAAGATTATGAATATTATATTATATTTTTATTTTCAACTACCTATAAAATTTCTCATGTATCCACTAAAACTTACTGTAACGTCGAATAAATTACAGTTAAGCTATCGCAATCAACGTTAGATACATAAAGTAGGTATGTAAATTGTAATATAACATGCATTTTTATTTTCATTTTCGCTATTTGTTTATAAGTACTATTATAACCGTCTTTCACTCACATTTTGGGTAAGATAGCCTACTATCATTTTAACATTTATAAAACGAAAGTCGTCATGTTTCAAAAATTAATTTCAATATTACAGCAATTAAATCTTATGTGCAATATGTTTTAATCAAAATGTTTTATCTTATGTGCAATATGTTTTAATCAAAAGATTGCATTTAGAATTTCAGTTTTGTAATAGGAGTTTTTATTTTATGTGTGTATTATATTTCTCACAGATGATATGTATTATATTATCTGTGATAATATAATAATAAAACTATAAAGTAAATATACTATATTAAAATAAATATGTCAAATTATGTTTTTTTTCATTATTTTATAAAATAATAGGTGCACACATTTTGAACATAAAATATGTATGGGCCATCTATTCCTTAATATTATGATCTTACCTGAAAAATTCAGGTAAGATGGTTAATGCTCAAGTTTTGATATTTTTGTAATAAATAATTTCAATGAAGTATTTTTCCCTTTAACTCTGATAGTATTATATACTGTAGGCTTCACAATGAAGTGATGTGCCAAATGCTATTAAGAAATAACAATAAGAAATGTATTTTCTTTGCATTTTAAACAAGTATGGTCATCTTATCCGAGTTTACCCTACATTTTAGGATTGTTATCAAGAAAGTATTTTTCGTAGAAGATTGCCATCGTTTAAGGAAGAATAAATTGAGTTCTCGATTTTTTTGGTGGCGGAATATTTTTGTTCATGTATCAGCAATTTTTTATTAGAAGATAAAATACAACAAGAAGATAAAATTGGCGGCGGAAATAATTATAATTTTAGTGACATTACTGGAGGAAAGTGAGCTGAGCAGTAGCTTTTCTCAGCGGTGGAATGAAATTTTTGTGTGCCCCAGCGGCATTTTAATCCGACCGACCCGACCGACGACGTCACTCGACCGCGCCGAATAATCAGTCGGAGGATTCGTGATGGGTGCCGCGCAGGGCGAATTGTCGCGAAACAACAAAAGAGAGGAGCGCGGTATTAGTCGGCCGAGCAAGTGGCTGGTGGTGCGCCGTCGGGGGCGGCGTGCGCCCCGATTCAGTCGGGGGCTGCTCCTTCGTCTCTCACGCGGGGCAATTAGGCCACGCATACGAGGAACTGGCTGTCCTCGTCCTTTAGCGCTGGCGATCGTTTAGATCGGATCGCGATCTCTCACGGCGGCTGATTGATTAACAACGTCATCTCCCGGCGAGCGCGCCCGACGTATGGCTCCGCGCGCGCGACAGTGATGTATCGTTCATTTATTCGCGAGCATAATGATCCTGTGTTTAATGCGAAATCGTACAATGTCCGTGAGCGACGCGCTCTTATTGCTCAATATGCACATCGGGAATTAGTCTTTGGTGGAAATTAATGTGCGAACGATTTGCAAGTTTATATATATATATATATATATA
>NW_022639501.1:627343-629540 GCF_010583005.1 Odontomachus brunneus | reverse complement strand
TCCTGTGCCGTTTTACGATATTCGCAATAGTAGTCGAAATAGGTTGGTGAATGATCACGCGCAATATGGTAGATGAGCTGCAGTGGCGCCGTCTGCCGTTGTATACTTATACATTAAGTCAAACTGAACAAAAAAGTCCTTTACCATTTTGTAAATGACCACATAGATTTTTAGATATTAATTAAAGAAAATTTGTGTATTATAGTATACAATTATACATGTAACAATTTTCTTTAATATTGCAAAATCTATGTGGTCATTTGCAAAATGGTAAAGGACTTTTTTGTTCAGTTTGACTTAATGTATAAGTACACAACGGCAGACGGCGCCACTGTATCTACCATATCACGCGTGATCATTCACCAATCTTTTTTAATTAATGTCTCGAGTATTATTGCGAATATCGCAAAACGGCACAGGACTTTCTTGCTCACTCCGTTCTACAGATATATATATATATATATATATATATATATATATATATATCATCGTCGTTGAACGAATGTCCACGCGCGCGCGCGTGCACTTATTTACACGCGGGGAATTGAAACTCGCCGAGCTATCGCAATTACGACGGGGTGTGCGGGACGCGCGGTGTGCCTCCTTGTCGAGCTTAATGGGGACCCTGCTCCGAGAAGAGCCCACCATCGTGGAATTACATAAGGCGGAATTACTCGGTTAATAACGCGAGAAAAACTAAATATCGAGACGATTAACTGGAGGCGCGGCGCGGCGCCACGCTCGAGTGAGCGCGCAACGCGCGATGGGAAAATCGCGATTTGTGCGGCGCGCAAAAATTGGCCAAACGTGCGCCGCGGCTCTTCACGCACGATTGATTCTCTCATCACGCCGGTACAAAGAAACGTCACAGGGCGCGCTGTCGTGCGTCCGGGAGAGGGGGAGAGATAAATATATAAAGAGAGAGAGAGAGAGAGAAAGAGACCCTATCGAAAGTTCAGGCTAATTATCGTGCGACTTTACGAGCCCCAGCACGGTTAACCGCACCAGGAAACATTCAGTATCGCGAGTCGCGCGGCGGGATTTATATACGCCGGGGCCCCGGCGGAATTGACGTATCAATGAGTTACTGCTTACTTTCCTTTCTCGGCGTGTATGTTTTACGTGGAACGGAAACTCTTGCCCGATGAGTTGGCAACTCCGCCGATCCGTGGAATAAAACGAAAATAGCCGTCGGGAGGAGATCGCGCGGGCGCGCGCGAAATGTCTCGCTTTTGCGCAGAAGCGAAAAGACAAGACGGAGATCTCGAGAGGTTCAAGGCGAACGCGACAAACGCACGTTTCTCTAATTGCATTTCTTTCGTCGTCAAGTAAAAACAAAAAGGGAACCGGTTGAGGGAGAGGGGGAGAGGGAGAAGGGAAGAAGAAAGGGAGGAAGGGAGGGAGATATATACACGGGAAGCGGAGTAATCGAGGGAAAGGACGGCTCCGCGTGCGGAATACAAGGACGTGACGCGGTATGAAATACCACAGTGATTTCGACCGAGTTCATCGAACGCTCGATAATACCTCGCGACTCTTTTTGCTCGTCGTCGAGTAAGTATGTACGATTGTAAGTGCCGACAACTCATGTGCATACGCATCGACAGAACATTCACTTATCATCGCTTCATCTGACACGATGCAAGCGCGCTCGAGCGAGCGCACACGGCATAGTCGAGCAGAATCGGTCGCTGCCACTCGAAGAGCCAATGCTGCTGCACCCTGACGGACTGACAAGGCCACATTCGTACGTACCTACGTACCTACGTAGGTACGTACGTACGTCGCGCTCGTTCGCTCGCTCGCTCGCTCGCTCTGCAGATTGGGAAATTTATCGAGGACACTTTCATCATATCGTTTTCTTCAACGCGGGAGAAAGCAAGATTCTCTGGTCGCGATCGATCGATCACTTGCTCGCGCGAAAGAGCGATTCGCCGCGACTCTTACGTATCTCGTAGAATCGTCGATGGCGGGCAGGCTTAAGGGTACGCAATCTGGCATAATAGTCTTAAAGATGTACTACACTATGTGTATATAATCCCCGCAAAAAGTCACTGAAAACTAAAAATATACCAATAATTCCATCCTTTCCATAGAAACGCACAGTTGAGTAATAACATATTCTTGTACTTTAACATCGCTTTTATATATATATATATATATATATATATATATATATATATATATATATATATAT